>NW_027185761.1:13601771-13780613 GCF_028583685.1 Petaurus breviceps papuanus | reverse complement strand
TTGGAGTTTATGTTCCACTGTATGTAAAATGGGAATAATAATACCATCCTAAACCTAGTCAGAGGATTGGTTTGTGGATCAAATGACATGTAAAAGCATATGTTAAAGTAATTTGAAAAGCTCTTAGACAAATATAAGGGATTATTATTTTAAAAGTATAGGATTATTTATGTCTTTAGAAGTGTTTTAAGCATATAGTTCTAAAATATTATCAGCCTGGTAAATGCAAATTTCAATATATGTAATGAATCCTATATAATTAATAATAAAAAGTAGCTTTACATAGCACTTTAAGATTTACAAAGCATTTTATGTACATTCCTCGTTTAGTCTCCATAATAACTCCATAATTATCCATAATTATTATTGTTATTATTTTTTCCTCTTTGGAGGGGGAGGGCAGGGCAATTGGAGGTGACTTGCCCAAGGTCTCACAGCTAGTAAGTGCTAAGTGTCTGAGGCAGGATTTGAACTCAGGTCCTCGTGACTCCAGGAGTCACTGGAGTGCCACCTAGCTGCCCCAAGGTAGGTGTTATTATTATCCCCACTTTAGAGATGAGGAAACTGAGAAACAGAGAGGTTAAGTGACTTGCTCGGTTAGTAAGTATCTGTGGTAGGATCAGAATTCAGATCTTCCTCCAAGTAAAGTACTCTATCAATCATGCTACTTAGCTGCCCATTAGGAGAACTGACTGTAGTCACCAGGGAAATTTACTTCAATCTGGCGTATCCAGGTCAAGATTTGAGAACAAGTCACCTTACTCTTTCAAGTTTCTATCAATGGCAATATGAAACAACCCTCCAACAAAGATTTCTCTATCTTCCTCTCTTCGCCCTACTTCCTCCCCAAAGCAACGCTGCCTGGACAGGTCAAGTCTCTACTAGCTCTCTCTAGAAATTAACAAAGCACAACTTTTTTCCTATAGGTACATAATAATTTCATGGTCATTCTGGAGGAAAATGAGATTTCACAATCCTTTTCTTTCCTTATAAGACCAGTTTTTTAAATACAAAAAGTCTGTTCTGGTAAGATTATTATCTTATATCAATATCCTCAAAGAATCAACACAATTCTTAGTTGTTTTTCACCTTCAGTCAGTTTCCAAGAATCCTGATCAAGGTCATCAGCTAGCATTACCCAACAAACACCTACTAGCCAACGTATTGAGTTTCACATGTTGTTTAGAGAAGGAGATCAGTGTACTCCTCTAAGAGTGCTCCATCTCTCAGATCTCTCCTATATTTGACAAAATGCCAAATTCCTCAGGATACCAGGTTCCCTCCACAGAGCTCAGAGGCAAGAGTTGTACCCAGCCATCCACAGGATGACAAAGCAATAGGAAATCAACCAACCAACAAATATCTATTACACTCCTATTACATACTAATTGTTATTACTCATAATGATAATATTAAGTACTTTCTGAACAATCTGAAACTTTTACTGTTTAGATTGTCTTTTCATCCTAAGGAGAAAGAAAAAATAAGGCACATTTTTTTTAGCTTTCAGAATTAGTTAGAACTTTTTTTTTTCTTTTGATGAGACTAGGTCAGCAAAAAAGAGCTCATTTGCTCAGTAGGAAGAGGAGCTACAGAATGTGTTTTTAAAACAGAAAGACAAAATACTTAGGGGAAAGCTCCCCAAGCCTCGGGCTACCCAAATCCCCAACATTTTCTTTTCAACAATGACCATTTGTTCCAAAGAGCAGAATGAATGTTTTTCTTTGCTATGATTTATGGGTGGCAGTCACAAGAGGAGCCGTTAACAATCAGGATTTGGGCCAAAGTTTCCCCACACAGGAGAGAATAGGAAAACCATGACTTTAGCACCATCCATAGGACATGATTGTGGACAGTGCCCAAAGTAACCTTCTACAGTCAGGGAGATTAAAAATCAACAGAGGGAACTGAATAACAGACCACATTTTTTTTTTAATGTCTGTAAGTGAGGGATTCTGATAGAAACACAGAAACCACAAAACTAATTAAGTGGCATAGTGGGAGGATAAGATTATAGGATTTCGAATCAGGGGAGCAGGGTTCCCACCTCTGCTATGAACTAGTTATATACTCTTTAAAACAAATAAACAAACAAAAACAAAACAGTCCAGGCATGTACTTTTAGACAAGTCACAATCTTTCTGGGGTTCAATTTTCTCATCTGAAAAGTGAAAAGCTTGTATGACAGAAGAAAGCACATCTGACTGGGAATTGGGAGGCAGTTCTAGCTCTGGCACTGTGCTGACCTTGAGTGAGTCATTTCCCCACTGTGGCCCTACGTGTCTTCATCTATAAATTGGGGGATGGGACTGGAAAATCCCTTAGGTCCTGTCCAGTTTTAGCATTGTGTGACTAATACTCTTTTCTAAACTCACCCACATAACGATGCAGCTGTCAGCACATAAAAATTAAAGAATTAAAATGACTTTATTGGAAACTCCTTCTACTTACCATAGCAATGCCTCGAGCTTCTTGGTAAGCTACTTTGACAATGTTTGTGATGCTGGTGTTGATGAAAAAGTACCCGGAGCCTTCTTTAATGAGGAGTTCAGCCTATATGATGGAGACACATGAGTGAATCAGGAAGAGCAGATGGGCCCATCAGTCAGATAACCTCACTTGTTAGAAGATCCCTGGTTATAAGTAGGAGGCTGGGGCTTATATCCTTTCATGTGAATACCAGTGGACAGAAAAAAAAAGCAGGTTTACCTGAACACCAGGGTGGTTGTAGATGGTTATATCATGGGGGGTCACTTTCACATCTTCCACAAGAATCAGCTCAATAGTTGCTGAGACAGGCATGAGAGGTTCATACTGAAAAGGAGAAAATGATTCATGAACTGCAGAAGGAAACAGCCAGGAAGAAATAGGCTCTAAGTTTTACTGGCGCATGAAACCAGGAATGATAACCAAGATTGCAGGCAATACTCAGTATGCCAAAGGACAGTTCTGTCAACTTGACTCCCAATGGATTGTGGACATAGTCATTCCCTGGGGAGCTGCTTAAAGGGGTCCAAATGCAATATAGTTCGGTGGAAAGGGCATGAGTTATAGAATTAGAGGTCAGAAGTTTAACTACTTTGGGTGAGTCATTCTTTGTAGCCATATCCATAAAATGAGGGGGCTTGAATGGTGAACTCTGAGGCCCCTTTGAGCTCCAGATCTTAGATTTTTGCCTCAATTCTTTTATTTTCTCTCTTGGAGACTCCATATTAATGGTCTAGTCATAGAAATTCATATTATATAGCACTTTTGGGTTTAGAAAGTGCTTTCCTTATAATATTCTTGTGAAATTGTAGTGAAGAAGTGCAAATCTTATTTTCTCCATATTATAGATGAGGAAACTGAGTCCCAGAGAAGCTAAATGACTTGGCCCAAATCACCCAGCTAATCAATGTAAGAGTTGGAATCAAAACCCAAGCCTTTTTGGGTGCCAGGTTCAGCCTTCTGGAGCATCAAGTTGCCTTTCTACTTTATGGATGACCTGTTGCACCCTCAAGACTATGGGTGCATTCCTGCTTAATACAACAAAACTGAATGAAGAAAAAACATTTATTAAATGATTACTAGGTCCAAAGCTCTGTGCTAAGTACTAAAGATACAGATTGGAAAAATAAACAGCCCTTGTTCTATTGGAGATAAAGGGAATTCTAAAGAAGTTGTCATTGGAGGAGACATTACATGAAATGAAGTCCAACTTTAGGGTAGACAGAAAGCCGCAGAAATCTTGAAGGTGCTGGGGTGGGGCAGGTGGTAAGGTCAAGAGGTCTCTAAGTTACTTAAGTAGTAATATGAGAGTGCTGGGGAACTGAAGGGCAAAGGAACAAGGTAGATGGGAAGGAAGGGCAAATGATAATGTCTGCACATCCTCCATATGATCAGAAGGAATGGAGCTGTTGAATCCTATCTAATTTAAATTTTGTGAGCAGTTAAGCAGCCTGGGCAAGGAAGAAGGCTAAAGGGGCAAGGTGCTCCAGGAGCAGAGTTCTTCCTGCCTCGTTATCCAGGGTGGATTCTGGGATAGCCTGGATCAGGTTCTGAGACTGCCCAGGCCTGGGGGTAGGGAGGGAAAAGATAAAGAGGGCAAAGGGCATAGGGCCCTCTTCTTCCCCAACAGTGGGGACTCTTCCCACCATGACCTCACCTCCCTTCTGAACTTAACACTGCCATGAATGGAGCACAGGGATGGGCAATAAAAGTACTGATATTTCAGTGGCCAGGCTGGAAGTCTGACCTGTGTTTGTGAGAAGATACTGTGTTGCCACTGTCTGGCTGTCAGTCTTGAGTTATGATTTCACTCTGGCTAGATTAACAAAAGGAAAATGCAACTACAGGCTAAGTCAGCCCCATGCCTAGGGCTGAAATGAAATTAGATGGCTGGCTAGTGAGGTCCGGGCTGCAGGCCTAATGCTGACCAGGCACTAGAACTAAAAGCCAAATGTGCTATGCTCAGCCTCTCTGCTGTTTGCTGGGATATGGAGGTTAGCGTTGGTATTAGAACAAATCCATATTAGGCCTGTTGTAGAGAAGAGCTTGTGAGAGAAATGGGCAGACAGTAGACTGCTGCCTTTCAAATAAGGCAGTCTATCAGACTGGGGCCAAAGCATGCCCTTGCTACAAGTCCAACACACACTCCCTCATCTTATCCTTCCTCCCCACATCCAGGCTTTCATCACTCCCCAGCTAGATACGACATCAGCCTTCAGACTTGTTTTGTTGCCTACAGTCTCTTTCATCCTTAATATCACCACCAAATTCGTGTTATTATAACACCCCTTTCACTGTGTCATTCTCTTTGTCAAATAATCCATTGGCCCAAAGATAAAAATCTACATTCCTTCCTCCTGGCATTCAAGATGGACCCTGAGAATCACTAGCTCCATTCAAACTTCAATTTGAGTGTGACCTTTCCAGATTTCTGCTCCCAAAGTGGTGCTAGCAGCCCCTCTTCCCTCTCCCCCCAAAAGTACTTTGTACTCACTCTGAGAAAGTTCCCCTTTCCTTCTCAATGCTCTAATCAACTCTCCAGGTCTAAGTTACAGAAAAGGTACTGACTTGGATTGGCAGAGGGAGGATCCTTATACCAATGACATCACAGCTCCTGCCCCTATTCCTCCATATTTTGCATTTCATCAATTGCACTTGTGTTGCCTTCCCCTAGGAGAATTTTAACTCTTATTTTTTAGGCACAATTTTAAGTCTTTTTTTTGGTCATTTTTGCTTCCATATCTCCAATATGTATCACAGTGTCTAGCATATTATTGGTACTTAATAAATGCTTATTTAAATGTTTACTGAATTGAAATGAAATGAATTGTGCCATCCCAACGCACTCTGGTCTCATTTCTTCTGAGAATACCAGCCCCTCAAATGGTCTTCTTTGTATGGCCACTAGGTGGCATAGGGCATAGAGTGCTGGTCCTGGAGTCACAAAGACCTAAATTCAAATCAATCACTTCCTAGATGCATGATCCTGGACAAATCCCTTTATGTCTGTCTGCCTCAGTTTCCTCCTCCATGAAATGGGGATAAGAGCACCTACCTCCCAGGGCTGTCGTGAGGATAAAATGAGAGCTTTGTTAAGTACTCTGCAAACCTTAAGCACTATAGCTATTGTTATTATTCTCCTTCTTTGAACTTTTAAAATATGTTTGTACCAATAATTTGGACATTTAGTCATAAAATATCTTGCCTTGGGTCTCAACAGTTTGAAAATGACTCTACGACTAGGCTATATGCTTCTGCATTAGAGTTAGTCTTTTTTATCCTTAATACCCCTGCTGTTTCCCCATGGTCTCTCCCCATCCCCATGGAGGGGTAGAGGGACATGGATTGTAGCTATTCCATAAAGGAGTGAATGAATGAGGATACGGCCCCCTAGCTACCTTCTTGGGGGTATACAGGCAGCTCCTAATGTCTCCCCTCCCCAAATTACCCTGTATTTTTGGGGCTATATATTCTCTCTATATACACTTAAACATGCACACACAATAGAATGTAAACTTCCTGAATATAACTACAGGCTAAGCAAGCCCATTTTTGGTCTTTATTTCCTCATCATCTGCCTAGCATATAGTAGATGCTTAATAAATGTTTGTTGGTTTGTAATTTTTATTCTGGGATCTGATAGTTTAGGCTGAGGAAAGGCTCAAGTAAGGAAAGTTCCCATGGTTGAGTTCTGTAGGACCAGGCCAAGAATGACCACTTCTCTAACAAGACCTATTTCATTTAGGTGTGGAATGAATAGAGGATCTGGGCTGGATGCATTACTAGGAAGTGCTAGGCTGGACAGCACCGCTCTGTCTGGTGACAGTCACAAATATTCTGCCTCTCCCCCAGGGTGTCCGTGCCAAGCACATGGTGGCTTCCTCTGGGCACAGTGGTTGGCAGGGCTCCAGTGCCAAAAAGAGAACAAACAAACCAATACACCAGATGCTGCATAGCTAGACAAGGTTCAAGTCTGTCCCCTCAGTGACCCAGCAGCAAACACCCTCCAGATACAGGATTGAAAGCAGAGGAATGACCTAGCCAACAAAGGATGATGAGCTGGCCCCTGCAACAAATGCTACCCAGTGGGCATAGCTTGCTTTCATGATATCGCTTCTTACCTCAAGAACTAATAATGGCTCCCCATTAGCCAAAGGATCAGATCCTGACCTCCATGATCTGACCTAACTTATTTATCTAACTTTATCTCCATGTAACCCCTGTTCTAGCTACACTGATCCTTTCCATTTCCCCATGTACGCTACCATCGTTCCCGTGTGTCATTTCTCATAGTGCTGTATCACTCTTTGAGGTCCCTTGCCCAAGCTCTCTGCCTGTCTCAATCCCATGCAACTTTAGGACCAAACTCAAGAGTCACTATCTCCACCAAGACTTCTCCATCTCACTCTGGTCAGAGGTCACTGAAAGTCCAAAGAGAGTGGCAGCTTCTTCTAACAACCTCCCTTCCCTCCAACTTTTAACCACATCCTGTTTTACATTGCTATCACTTTCAAATATTTATATATCTTATTGTCCCCAAAAGATTCCCTTTATACCTTCAAGGTAGCATGGCACAAAGGGTACAGCATTGCCTTGGGAGTCAGAGGACCTGGGTTCAAATCCCACCTCCTAGGCTTACCAGCTCTGTGATCTTGGGCAAATCACTTCTGGGTCTGTTTCCTCTTCTGTAAAAGGAGGTGTGTGCCTGGGAGGGGGCCAACTAGTTGATCTCTATTGTTTCTTCCCTTTGAGCTCCAGATCTGGAAACCTACAAACTCACTATTCTGGCTTCTCTCATGACACCACGCACAATGATAAACATATAGTAGCTGTTTAGTAAATATTTGAGAAATAATCTAAACAAGAGAAAGCATTCCCCAGAGCATTCCCAAATGCTCTGAATTTTTGAAGTTGGGAGAAAAAAAATGTACTGGTTAGGATCCAAATAAAGGGAAAAAGTAAATGTATAACTCTCTGACCCTTCCTCCCTTCTTCCCAGCCCATCCCAGACCCCTCTTCCTTGGAAAGTACCGGTAACTGTATTTTGGCTGCACTGAGGTGAGAATGATGGTAGCCGGCAGCTGTAGCAGAAATTGCAGTGGTTCCTGATTCATGGTATACGGATACAGTCTGCAAGCCTGACATAAGAGAGAAAAAAAATTAAAGAAGTCCCAGGGTAACAGCCTTTAACCTTATCTGAAAAATCAAGTCGATTCAATATTCTAGCTATTTATATTCAGAGAATGTTTTTTTTTAAGTCCTTAATCATGTCTTTTTTTTCCACTACCACCTAAACAAGAGACAGAATCCTCTAGGTCACGACACTGAACTATGCCCCCTAAACAAGTCACACCCTACAGTGGATCCTTACCATGAAGTTTCTTTTGGCCACTCCCGTCATCTTTCAGTATCAGTTGCATTGGCAAGCTGGGTTCAATGCTGGCTAGAGAGGGCTTAGTGGACTCCCATTTGATGTTCAAGGAACTGAAGTTGTCAAATCGGCGACCTTGTTGATCATAAGCAGCCAAGTCTAGGTCAGGGTTTCGATAATTTGAAACAGGCACCTATGAGAAAAATATCAAACTGTTGGTCACATTCTCTGTCCTGGCTAGACATGCACCAGTCCCTGTGTGCAGAGACCAATGCTAATGCTGCCCTGAGCACAGTTTTAGTTGTACCCAATCTGTTTGGCTCCAAAAGGTATGAGTTGTAGAAGAGGCAAATACTGGTGTAATATAAAGGGAAACAACAACTTCCCAACAATTCGAACTGTCTAAAAGTAAAATGGTTTGTCTTAGGAGGGAGTGGTTACTCCCTTATTGGATGACCACTTGTGGGGTGTATTATTGAAGGGATTCTTATTTAAGAATGAATTGGACTAGATGGCTTCTGAGGTCTCTTCCTGTTCCGACATTCTGTGATCCTCTTATGAACCACATCTCAGACTCTATACCAAACCTAGGACAAACTAGTCATCTTGGAAATGGGAGCCACTGATCACAAGAAGGACCAGGAATTGAGGTGCGAGTGGTTCAAGGTGACATTCCCATTATGGCTCAATGTTTGAGATCTTCTTCTATATTTCCAGCCCTTCATCTTTGCTCGTCCAGTTAGCTTGGTCTCTTCATTATCCTACCTCCTTCCCACCCCCATTCAAATTCTATCGATCCTTCAGAAATATACTATTTCCTCCACGTCTTCCAAAATTACTCCAGTTCCTTATAGAATCACAGAGTTGGAAGGGACCTCAGTGGCCATCTAGGCCAATCCATACTTAAACAAGCATCCTTTCTTCAAAACCCTGATGAGGAGTCATTTAGTGTTCATTCAAAGACCTCCAGGGACGGCAAAGCCACTGCCTCCTGTGGGAGCTAATTCTACTTAAAATATGTATAAGTGTTACAAAGTTACATCAAGTCTTAATCTGACTCTGCAATTACCAGATAATATTCCTAGTTATACCCTTTGGGGACCAAGAAGAACAAGCCTAATCTCTTTTCCACATGAGGGCTCCACAAATACTTGGAAACTACTTGTCCCATCTTTTCTTCTCTAGGTTTAACTACCTGAGTCCTTCCAAACAATCCTTGTGTAGCAATCTCCAATCACCCTACCACCTCTGATGTCTTCTTCTAGATGTTCTTTCATTTATCAATGTCTTCCCTAAAAGATGCCACCAGGAATGATCTATTCTGCCTCTGAATTCCTTCTGTCCTCTTTGACTGTCATAATCAATTAATTACACACTGTCCCATACTATTCTCTAATGATTTCGTACATGGATTTCTTGTCTTTGCCGACTAGACTCCAAGTCCTTTGAGGGCAGGGACTGCATCATCTCTTCTCACTGCTCCCTCATAATGCCTGGCACAGTGTGGATCACGTAGAAGGTGTTCCATAAAGACATTCTGCTTTACTGATGAGCAGTGGAAAAACAATTCAAAGTCTATGTCTGACTAATGGCTGGTCAGCAGCATCATCTGTGCTCTACTTATATTCCTAATGTAATGGGAAAAGATTTATCATTTCAAGTCCTTGTTGCACATGTGATGCCACGGAAAAAAAAGAAAATCAATGGCATTAACTTCCTTTTCTATTCACCAGGCATGCATATTTATTCTCCTTAAGAGAAAAGAGTAGCCACTTCCCAGGCAGGTCATGTCTATGTCTGCTCAATTCCATATCCTCATTCTGTCCCATGCTTAAGACTACACAAGGCTAATCAGAGCCAATTTCTACTAAGAAACTCAACTGTCTAATAAGATCAAGTCTCTTCCGTTCTAGCATCTCACCTCAGCAATTATTTACTTAGAAAATACTTCCTTGGTGACCTCTGGATTCAAGGAAGTATAAAATTAAAGTAATATTGCATACAGGGCAGAGGAGAGAAATATATCTCTCTTTCTCCCCAAGGATACCTAATGAGATTATAAATTGCAAAAGCAATGCCAGAGTGGCTCAGGGCTACTGACTTAAGATTGATTTATCACATGACAAGTCTTCCTCCTTGGTACATTACTGCCTGGAGATATCTATGACACAATACCACTAGCCTATCAAAGACTGTACGCTTAAGTCAGACTGTCTCTCACCTGGGTGAGAGAGCCATTCTATAAACACATGAGAACCTGAGAACTGTGAACAGTTAGAGGCTGGTGCATATAGAGAACGTTTACCACAAAGGATCTACTCTGTAGAGACTCTGTGTGGTTCCTGGACACACACATCACCCATTATTCTATTTGGATGTGTCTTTGGGACACACCCCCTTTTGAATGCTGGGTCTGGGTAAACAGTGGAGCTGAAAACACTAAACCATCTATATTTTACCTTGACTTATATCTCACTGAGCTATTAATCCCTAAGGGAGGCAGACTCTAAACAATCAATCCCTAGGATTACAGGGGATAAAACAGCCAAATCTCGGCAGGTGTGATTGTGGTCAATAAATCATGAAGGGGATGGAGAAAGTGAAATGAGACTTCACCAAATCCCAGATGCTAGAACTGTGGGGGCCCCCTTGGAGTCTGAGAAAGGTAAATTTAGATCAAATAAAAGGCTGTTCTACTTTACCTAGTAGGGAATAAAGTGATGGCACTAGTTATTCCAAGAAATAGTAAATGCCAGCCAGAAAACAAGAGCAATAATCATAGCATCAGTAAGCTAACCTTTCTATAGTGCAATGGTTACAAAGACATTCACAGATATTATCTCCTTTGATCTAAATATCTTCAAAAAAGTTACAGATGAATGGTACATCTGTAAGTTATTAAGAGGAAGTAGGGACAGCCCTTCCTACCTTCCCTCTTCTCTGATTTCCTCCACCCTCCTTTCCTTCCTTTCTTCCTTCTTTGTTTCCCTCCATCTTTCTCTCCCTCCTTCCCAAAACAGTTCACTCTATTCTTTGTCCACAAAAAACTATTTCTGTGGTAACCAAAGCTGTTGCTTAGGCTCTCTGGATAGATACTCAAATATGGTTGGTGAATACCCAATATTCAAGATTTAGTGACTATAGTTACTAGTTCTCGAATTGGGCAGCTATAGGTGTTAGAGATGGCATCAAAGATTGTTTTAGAAAAGTTGGCCCAGAGTGACAATATAGCCTCTAGCAGAAGCAGAGATGTCATCAATTCCAACCATTATCAGTAACTTCTGAGATCTAGAAGCTGAGACAACACCAGTACCTCTAAGGGCTGCAATCAGACATGCTGTAGCTCATCTCTAATGCCCAGGGACCTTGCTGAGCACCATGTGAGGCTTGCCAATCTTGTCTCACAGGAACAATGAATAGCTTGGTCAGGATGATAGCACCACAAACAGCTGCAGCCACTTCCTTTGAACATGACACCCAAGCTAACATGGCCATTATATACACATAACTGGACATGTGTATATATGTATGTGTGTATATAATCTCCAATGGCTACAACAGTCTTGAATTTCATACATCAAGCAGATTTAGTCTATTTCTGAATATGCATGATCTTGAGAACCTCTCTCCCCCACATAGTCTATCTTCCATTCAACTGTTAAATTGACTGTGCTAAAACATAGTTTGCCATCTCTATCACCTCTAGAATAAAATATAAAACCCTGGGTTTGGCATTCAAAGACCTTCATAACCTAACCCCTTCTTATCTTTCCTGATCCCTACCCCCTGACCCTCTGCCCCTACACTTGTAGCACCTCATCTTTCAGTGAGGGCTCCAGATTCCTTGATGGAAGGTAGAAAAGAGGTATCTCCTCCAAGGACTTGATCTTCATATCCTGAACTAGACAGCCCAGTATAGTAACAGGAGCTCACTCATCTTTGGCTTTTCCTGCCTAGGTCTTGCTGCCTTGACCTCAGCCCCCACCTCCAATAGTGTCATCCATATCATATCTACTAGGAATAGAAGCCAGCCATGCCTTTCTACAAAGTACTTTCATTAGAGATAGAATTGTGGACTGGATGAAACACAATGCTGACTAAAGACATCAGTACTGAAGTGACGAGAGTGACTTAGACTTCACAACAACTGTATAGCAGTGAGAACACTGGTGTGTGTGTGTGTGTGTGTGTGTGTGTGTGTGTGTGTGTGTGTGTGTGTGTGTGTTTCTGTGTAGGTCTGTACATAACTCTGTCTTCTGGAAGGAAGAAGAACAAATTTTCTCTCTACCAAACATAGCCCTTTGGGGACACTTATGAGGAGGTGGAATACTTTAGGAGAAATCTAGAGTCAATAATGTGGGATGCACATTTCTGAGCCTCAAATTTGCAGATGAAAAGTGCTTAACTCAGTAGTGTTTTATAATATTGTTTTTGCCAGGGTTCAACCATTCTTGGAAGAAAGGTCTGAGCTTAATGTCAGTCTAATTCAAATTGTTTGGTCTAACTATACCAGACAATTGGATTTCAATTTTCTGTCCCTCATTATAGAATGACTCCTCTGCCCCTACCAATATCTCCCTGATTGACTGACTTTATTCCTCACTCGGTCCCAATTTCTTCTATCCTCCCTCTGCCTTCCTTCCCCTTTCCTCCTCCTGGAGCCTGAATTATAGTCATAATTGCTGGCTGAATCACAGCTCTGACATTTCTGCCTTCTGAGAAAAAAGTCATATGCATTCTCTTGGCCTCAGTTTCCCCATTAGGAAACTGAGAATACTAGTCAACTTCTAATCTCCTTTCTAGCTGTGACTTTCCATGATTTTATGAATACAATGGCTGGTCTCTCCACTTTATTGATTTTCCCCTTTTTGGCCGCCTCCAGCTTCTGAAGCTTGGTCCACAGATACATAACACTAGCAACCCTACATGTTGACACTCAGAAGTGAGCTTGCAGAGTCCTTAGCTCTAGGAACATGATTTGTTCCTGGGTAGGCAGCATCAAAAAATATAGTTCATAAACTCACATAAATCATCATTTCTATATATTACCAACAAAATCAAGTAGCAAGAGAGACAAAGAGAAGTTCCATTTAAAATAAATACAGACTATATAAAATACTTGGGAATCTGTCAAAACAAACCCAGGAACTATATGAGTACAACTGCAAAACATTTTTCTTTACACAAATAAAATAAGATCTAAACAACTAGAAAAATATTAATTGTTCAGGGGTAGACTAAATGAATATAATAAAAATGACAATTTTGCCTAAACTAATTGACTTAGTCAGTTCTATACCAAACTACCAAAAAAGAATTTTATAGAGCTAGAAAAAATGATATAAAATTCATCAAGAAGGACAAAAGGTCAAGAATACCAAAGGATGCAATGAAAAAAAAAATGTGAAGGAAGGTGGCCTAGCCATACCAGATCTCCAATTGTGTTACAAAGTGGTAATCATCACAACAATCTGGTACTGTCTAAGAAATGTCCTATATCACTACTGATTAGAGAAGTGCAAACTAAATGGTAGATCAGTGGAGTAGATTAGATATATAATACACAGTAGTAAATGACCATAGTCATCTAGTGTTTGATAAGTCCAAAGAGCCAAACTATTGAGACAGGAACTCATTGTTTAACAAAAACTGCTAAGAAAACTAGAAAGCAGTTTGGCAGGAGGTAGGTATAGACCAAAATCTCACACCATACCAATATAAAGTCAAAATGAGTACATGATCTAAACATAAAGGATGATATCATAAGCAAATTAGGGTATAGTGTGGAATAGTTTACCTGTCAGATATATGTATAAAAGAATTTATCACCAAACAAGAAGTAAAGAGCATTATGGGATATAAAAGGGATACTTTTAAGGTTTTGCACAAATAAAACCAGTGCAGCTAAGATTAGAAGGAAAGCTTTCAGAAAACTGGAGAAAGATTTTAATAGCAGGTTTTTCTGATAAAGGCTTCATTTCTCAAACATATAGAGAACTGAGTAAAATTTATAAGAATATAAATCATTCCTCACATGATAAACAAAGTATATGAATAGGAAGTTTTCAGATGAAGAAATCAAAGCTATCTATAGTCATAAGAAAAAATGCTCTGCATCACTACTGATTAGAGAAATGCAAATTGAAATAACTCTAAGATACCACCTCACATCTATCAGCTTGGCTACTATGACAACAAAAGGAAAATGACAAATGTTAGAGGGGATATGGAAAAATTGGGACACTAACACACTGTTGGTGGAGTTGTGAACTGATCCAACCATTCTGGAGAGAAATTTGGAATTATAGCCAAAAGGATACATACATACATACATATATATATAAATTGAGCATAACCTTTGACCCAGCAATAGCAGTACTAGGTCTATATACCAAAGAGATGTTATTAAAAAAGAAAAAAGGGGGTGGCTAGGTGGTGCGGTGAATAGAGCACCAGCCCTGGAGTCAGGAGGACCTCAGTTCAAATTCAAGCTCAGATACTTAACACTTACTAGCCATGTGACCTTGGGCAAGTCACTTAACCCCAACTGCCCTGCCCTCCCCCCTCCAAAAAGCCAAGAAAAGGAACTATATATACAAAAAATATTTATAGTAGCCCTTTTCATGGTGGCAAAGAATTAGAAATTTGGGGCCCATTAACTGGGGAATGGCTAAACAAATTGTGGTATATAATTGTGAAGGCATACTATTACACTATAAGAAATGAGGGAAGGGGCGGCCAGGTGGCTCAGCAAGTAAGAGCACTGGCTCCAGAGTCGGGATGACCTGGGGATCAAATCCGGGCTCAGATACTTAGCACCACACCCAGAAATAACTGGCCGTGTAACCTTGAGCAAGTTACTTAACCCGAATTGCTTAAAAAAAAAAAAAAAAAAGAAATGAGGGAGCAGAATGATTTTAGAAGAACCTAGAAAAACATTAACTGATGCAAAGTGAAGTGAGAAGAATCTTATATGCAGGACATTATACACAGTAACACCTATATTGTAATGATGATCAACCATGAATGACTTAATTATTCTCAGTGATCTAAGACAATTGCAAAGGACTCACAATGAAAAGTGCTATCTACCTCCATAGAAAGAACTGATGGAGTCTGAATGCAGATCAAAGTATACTTTCTAAAATTTTCTTTATTTTGGGGGTTATTTTTGGCCTGCGTTTTCTTTCATAACATGACTAATATGGAAATGTTTTGCATAAATTCACATATATAATCAAAATCAAATTGCTTGCCTTCCCAAGGAAGGGGAAGGAGAGGAAAGGAGGGAGAGTATTTGGAACTCACAATTTAAAAAAATGATTTCTAAAAATTTTTACATATAATTAGAAAAATATTTAAAGTAAAAAAAAAGAAATATTCAGTTCCTTCTGAGAGGGTTCTACACATAAGTATCTGCTTTCCCATCATCCCTTTAGTCTTAGGCTCCCACTTACCACTTGTTTGTTCTGTTGCATCAAAGGGCAGGACAGATCCAGCTGAGGACTAGCATAGACAGGTGTGAGGGTGAGTCTTGAAGGTGGAGCACAGATAAATTTCACCACAGCTGGCTCTGTGGCTGGGAATGGATTGGTGACACTAGGCTTGTTTCCAACTGTGAGAGCAATGACCTGTGTGAACCCCATGAAAAAAATGTCATCGATCAAGGAAAACAGTAGACCGGCAAGAGGACAACTGAATCCTTTCCCTTTCTATTTCTAATTCTTTCCATGACCCCTGTCAAGTCCCTTAAGCATTCTATTCTGCGTCTGTTTCTCCACCTATAAAATGGGAATGATCATTCTCTGTCTGCTACTTACGCCTAAGGGATGCTGAAAAGACATATAAATTAATATGGGTGAGACATTTTGAGCTTCTCAGACAAAAAAAGTCACTATAAAAATTCAAGGTTGTATTACCATATTCACAAGTTCACAGGTTTTTAATGAGAATTTAAATAGATTTCAAAAGGCAGACATAAAAAATGAAGTATAGATATAAGCTATAGCATGAATAAAGGTAGACTAAAGAGAATGCCTAGGAGAGCATTAGAAAAGGTGAGGATACAGGACCTACGTGGAAGTACTTTGGACTGGGACTATTTAGCATAGAAGAGAGAAAATTTAGAAAGACATAATAATGACCTGGGAGTCATAGACCAGAGATCATAAATCATATTCTATTAGAGCTAGAAAGAACATTAGAAGTCATTTAGTCCAACCTCATTTTATAGGTGAGGAAAATGAGCCTCAGAAAAGTTATGTAGCTTGTCTACAGTTACAATCACAGGACATAGGCAAGGCTGGGACTCAAATCAAGTCTTTTGATTCTGAAGTCCAATTCATTTACCATTGTGCCTTGCTACTTCTCAGAAAATCTGTGTGTGCGCGTGTGTGTGTACAATCTGAGCCATGATCAAAAATGATTCAAGTCATAATGAATATATCTCATGATTAGATACATAATGACTTTAGAAGACAGAGAATCAGTGCCAAGGCCTGGGAAACCTCTGATACATACTGACTACTCAGAGTCCCAGAAACCCTCAAAGACTACACATTTCAAAGACAGATTACAGCAGGGTCATGGGATTATGGATCTAGGGCTGGAAGTGATTTCAGAGGGTAGCTTGTCCAACCTCCTGAGAACTGAACCCAATAAGTGATTTGCTCAAGGCACAAAGGAAGTAAGAACAAGAGAGTGGGATTTGAAAATAGTTCCTAACTCCAATGTTAACTGATTTGCACAGGTAAGGGGAATTTCCTCACTGGGAGTTCCATATACCAAGATTCAAAGGTCAAGGATCCTCTCCTCCACTCAAAAAAAAAATCTAGTAAACAACACTGCAAAATGTAATATGGTCATTTGTTGCTATTTATTCCATGGCTAAATTCCTTCTTGGAGGAGAAAATCATTTCATGGGAGGATCTAATCGATTCCTTCCAGCTCTCACCTTCTAAGTCCTAAGGACAATTCTAGCTCTGACATACTATGTTCTATTAATCTTGTGGGTGGTTGTCTTTACTGATTGTCACTCAGTCTAAATTCATTCATCAGATCCCTTCCAATTGGACAGCTGCATAAATTTTTCTGGGGGATTTGGAGATGGTATATGCAGTGAAGAAATTCAGGAGAACAAAATGATATCCAAGGAAGGAAGGCCAAGGGGGGGGGCATATGGGAAGTCTGCATGAGTGTCTCAAAGGAAGAATGGGTGGGGGCCATAGACAAACTGCCAGTGTTCCAATTCTTCCAGGCAATCCCTGACTCAAAGATACCCTTCTAGAGACTCCTGGGTACTGTTCCAGTCTTTTTCTGTGTTTCCCTTTTGGGACACTCCTGACCATAGTCCCTGCTGCTCACCTGTTCTCCCAAGGATTTGCAGGTCACTCTGATCCAATGCTGTACATAGTTCCGGGATGCAGGGGGACCAAATAGGGACAGGCCAATGCTCTCAGTGTCTTCTGAGGTGATGTTTCGGAAGAATTTGGAAGGCTCTAGGACCCAGGGCTTAGGACCCCCTTCAAATAACATCTCTTTGGAAGAACCCAGAGTCACCAAAGCCACAGAAGAAGGATCAATAGTCTGAAAAGAAAATAAAGGACAAGACATGTTTTCCATGGGTAAGGTAGGGAGGTGTGGAGGCAGGAGTGAATGACTAAGAGTTAGGTAATCTGGGTACAAGTCCTAGCTTGTCCACTCACAGTTATAGGACCTTAGGCAAGTCACAATTTTACTGTGCTTCAGTCTTTTCAGTTACAAAACAGGAATAGTAACATAGCCATTCTACTTATCTGCTGGAATTATTGGGATCTAGAACAGCAGGGACCATAATGTAACCCCGCCACTTTACAGATGAAGAAACTAAAAACCTGAAGGTAGAAAATGTTTGGTCATATAGGTAGAAAGTGACAGAATGAGGATTCGAAGCAGGACCTTTGACTCTTAATCCAATCTTTCTTCCACTGTGCCCCACTATTATAATCATTTGAAAGCACTCTGAAAATTACAAGGTGCTACACTGACCCAAACACATCCAAAGTTGAACTCACTATCCTTCCTCCCAAACTCTCCCCTCTTCCTAGGTTCCTTATTACTGATGAAGGCACCACCACCCTCCCAGCCACCCAGAACCAAACTCAAGTCCTCACTCTTTCTCCACCCTCATATCCAATCTATTACCACGTTCTGTCAATTTTATTTTTGCAACATCTCTAGTATATGCAGCCTCCCTCCTGTGACACTGCTACTACCTTCATGATCTCCCTCCTAGACTCTTGCAATAGCCAGATGATTGGTCTCATTGCCTTAGCTCCCTCCACAATACAGCTGATCCTCTGTTCAGCTGTCAAACTGACTGTCCTAAAGCACAGATTTTACCCTCTCTGTCACTTCCAGGATCAAATATAAAATCTTGGGTTTGGCATTAAAAGTCCTTCAAAACCCTACTTTTCCAGACTTCTTATAACTTACTTCCTGTCCTCCCTTCCATTTCTTTTCCTTCCCTTAATGTTAATTCCACTTTATCCTCTAATATGTAGCTTATTTTTACATAGTTGTCTCTTCCACTGGACTGTGAGATCCTTGGGGACAGAGTTTGTCTTTTGTCTTTTTTCGGGGGGAGTATTCCCAGAGCTTAGCACAGTGCCTGGAACATAGGAGATGTTTATTATTAAACATGAACCAAGGTTTAAAGGACAGTGTTGGACTTTTGAATCAAGAAAAAATTAGTTTAGCCCCACCTCTAGCACTTACAAGCTGTGCAAACCCAAGTCCCTGAACACTTCTTGTCCTCAGGTAACTTTCTGAAACTGTAGCTGGCAGATGAGTTGCAATCTGTGTTTCTGGAGGGAGTTTCCTCAGTAACAAAGTATAGAAGGTCCTTCATGTACTTAGATGTGTACATGTCACCTCCTCCAATTGAATATAAGCTTCTTAAGGTCAAAGAATGTTTTGGTTTTTTCTCTTTGAGTCCCCAGCACTCACCAATGCATAAGCCATAATGCTCCAGGGCTGAATAAATGCTTGTTGATTGATACTGACATAATATGATTATCACAACTCTAATTATCATGAAAGGTATAGAGAATGCACTAAGGTATGGGATAAATGGTCCCAACAGCAAAGAACATTAGGCACTGTAGATGTACACACCAAGAGAGAGCAAGTATTAGAAATCTGCATGTGACACATGCCATCACATCTCCCTGTCAGCCAACAGTGAGAGGCTAGCACTCAGTATTCAGGGACAGGGGTGGGGTGGGTGGGGTGGGAAGCTCTCAGAATGGGGCAAGGGAAAGCCCATAAATGTTTCTTTTTGGTATTGTGTAGCCAGAGTGCTTGCAAGGGGTCAAGCACCATGCTATCTAAAACAAATTTTTTTCCTAGGTAGTTCTGGGTAGTGATTCTATTCACGAAAAAGGCAACACAGGCTCTCTTTGTCCCAAGACTCTTATGCAAGAGGTACAACCCTTTCACCAACTCTGTGAGAAAGGTAAAAACATCTACCCTCCAGAGGTAGTGTATGGATGAAATGAGATATTTGTAAAGTGCTCTGGAAACCTTGAAGCCCTATAGAAATGCTAGCTGTTATAATTTCATTGTTGTTGTATTATTATTACAATAGCTAGCACCATCTCCTTATAAACATGGAGACAACAAGGCTCATGGAGGTCATCTGCTAAAGTTAAGCAAGTCAGTAGCAGAACCAGGATGGGAGCTCAGGTCTCCTAATTCCCATTGCAGTGACTTTAGCCAAGCATACGCCAAAAGGCCCTGATAAATAATGAGCTCCTTCCCTTCATCCAAGAGTTTGCTTACACATCATTAGTTATCTGGCTATGACCCCAAGAGGGCCAAGAAAGATAGAGCTAAGAAATAATCACTCCTTGTGCTGCTATGGTGCTTTACAATTCACAGAGTATTTTCAATCAGTTCTTTCATGTGACCTTCACTGCAACCCTGCTGGATAGCCAAAAGGTTAGGAATGCTGCCTCTGACGCAATAAGAAGCACAATATACTAGGAAGTCAAAGGAATTGGGTTCTACTCTCATTTCTACCACTAATTCACTTCTCTCTTTGCCTCAGTTTCCTTTCCTGAAAAGTTTGAACTAAATGATCTGCAAGTTCTACAATTCTGTTTGTGTTTCAAAAAAAACCCACAATGTTAGAAATTATAATATTAAATAGTGGGGTTCAAGGGTTGTGGGATCCTAGACTTAAAGTTGGGGGAGCCGTAGAGGTCATCTACTTGTCCAAGGTCACCCAGGGATTGAGTAACAGAACTAGAAACCAAATCTAAGTTTCCTAACTACATATTTACCTGAATACTCTGAGAGCTTCCAAACTAGACCTGCCACATTGTTATTTTTTAATCCTTAAATAATGCATCATACACTTAATTTTCAGCAGAACCAAACAAACATACATTTACAATTATTCGCACCTAAAAATGAATTTCTACATACAATATGTCCATAACAGCTTGTTTGCTACTCCTTCTGTATCTCTTCCTTTCTCTGTTTACTTCATTGTTTTCTGAAATAGTATAATCATCAGTCTCAGAACAAACACCTAAAAAACTGGGACTTGTGTGGGTGGCGCTAGGAGTGCCAGGACTGGAAAAGCCACTTAGAAAGAAAGGGTATAATCCCGTGAGGGACACTCACTGAAAGACAGGCAACTCAGAAACAAAGTAATTTTAAAGTTTGGTTTCTTCTTTCCCCTACCCCAGCGAGGTAGTTATGTGCTGGACAGATGCAAACCAAGCTCATTCTAATGACTGTGTAAGTCAAAAGTCTCTAACATGATCCTATAATGGTGCCCATTCAATGAGTAATAAGAGAAGCTAAAAGTGAAAAAGGATCTCAGAGGTCAACTTTGTCTAAAAGTATGGGTGCTGCAACAAAAGTAGTCAGTTTTGCTATGAATATCTGCAGTGATGGGGATGCCCAAACCTTCTGAGGTGGCCTATCTACTTTTGGATAACTCTGTTAAGAAGTTTTTCTGCTATCAAGCCTAAATCTCCCTCTGTAACTTCCACTCATCCACCCTAGTCCTGCTCTCATGGGTTCCCTGACCTCCTTCAAGACTCGGCTTAAATCCTGTCTTCTACAAGAGGTTTTTCCTCATTTTCTTCCTCCCTATCCTACATCCTGCATCCCCTCCAGTCATCTTGATGAATATCTTGTCACTGGATCCAGATGGCTCTGGAGGAGAAAGTGAGGTTGGTGACCTTGCACAGCCCTCCCTCACTCAAATCAAAGTCAACTGCAAGTCATATCATCATCTCCCCGATCCTCTTCAAAGATAAAGGACAGACACAACAGTAGCCCCATACCCCTACCTTCCTCCTGAGACTCCCTTCATTTACACTATATACATCTTGTAGACACACATTTATTTGCATGTTGTCTCCCCCATTAAAATAGGAGCACCCTGAGGGGAGGGACCACGTGTTTTTTGCCTTGTCACATAGTAAGTGCTAAATAAATACATGCTGACTGACCGACACTTGTTTTACTGAATCATGGCAGATTCCACACAAAAACGAGTTGTGCTGAAGTTAACCTTTGCATGCTCAAAGAAAACAAAAGTTCTATTCATTAAATTATTAGTGTAAACAAGACCACAGGGAGAATGTTTAACCTACGTAAGAGGGGAAAAAATTCTTTCAATTTCAACATTGAAAAGAATTTCAATTTCGACACTCTTGAAAACCAATTTAGCAGCACACATCTGCAGATAATTAATGGGAGTGTACTTGTATTATAAAGCAATGCCTGAATTTCTACACATAAACTGTGTATACAGCACCTTGTATACATTTAATCAATGACTGTGTTGCTTGCTATTCAAAGCATCTTCAATGGGAACTGGTTTCAGAACTCATTTACAAGTATCACCAAAAAAATGAGTTTCACTTAATTATAATCACAATTCATTTTTAACCCTGGACTATAACCAGCTGATTTTGCACTCAAGACAAGACAGCCACAGCATCCTTGGAAGACTAACTGAATATCTTATGTATTTTTCTGTCACATTCAGCTTTGCCCACCTGAAGAAACTTTCTCACTTGCCTCACCCTTATTTCAGCATTGCCAAATCCCTATCACTCCATGGGATCATTCGGTCTTATTCACAGGCTTGACTCTGAATAAGTTTAGACTTATTCCCAAAATCTCATCTACTACATCAAAGAATGAAGACTTAAAGAGATTTGAAAGGAAGTTCTGAAAGCAATTCCCAAAGAGAAATATTCTGAGCCACATGAAGACTTATTGGAAGAAGTGGATAGCATATCACAGGGGACTACTCTGAAAGGAAACATTTATTTTCATGATTAATTGGTGGTCTGTTTATTTATAAAAGGATTGTCTTATTCATCAAGTCACACCTCAAATTATTCACTGTAAACTATTCGCACCCATATTCATTAAAGTCTGTTGGCTAAAGTCACTGTATATACTTTGAATGAATAAAGCTCATTTCCTTCATACAAAATTTACTAATCCAGACTTTCCATGAATTTGGACTGACATTCCCTCCAGGTATGTTGAATTTGTAAGATTCTGTAAACTTTTCGATCCTGTCTAGTCTTCAGCTGCAGTCAGGCTTAATGAGGTAATGGGCAATGTGTGGGTGCTACTCCCATTTGGGAGAAGTCAGATGAAAGCATTGCTCTGAGAAGAAGTAAAGGAAGTGTGCTCATCCTGCTGTCTTTGTTTTCATCAGCTGATTTCAACAGAGGAAGGTTAATGTGGCCACTTTCTGTCCTGATCAGACTGACCTCGGCTCTCAGGCTTCTGGATAGCACTCCTCCTTAGGCAAAGAGCTTGGGAATGCATCTGTGCACCCAGAAAGGAGACACTTGTCTCTGTGACCTGGGGCTGTTGTCTGTCACCCAGTCATTGGGCAGAGGATGATTTGTGCAGCCTCTTGTACAGTACAGGGTCAGGACGCCCAATCTACACCTGGGCTGTCATGCCTAATGCACATAGCTGGAAATACCACAAAATGATTGTGCAGAGCTCACATTAATTCACCTGGAATTAGGGTGCCAGGCAGAATCTTTCAGAAGCAGATACTTGGAGACTGAGACAAATTAATCAGTTATAAGATTATACAACCTGTGTTGCCCCATGGCATGATGGACAGAACATGGGATTTGCTGTCAAGGGCTCCCCATCTGAGTCTTGGCACTGCTACCCGCCTAACTTTAAGTAAGTCACATCACCCTCCTAGCCTCAGTTTCCTCATGTTTAAAATGAGACAATTGCGAACAATGTTAACTCCAAGATACTATGAAATAACTGTTGAGAACTCAAGAGAATCTACAGCTATCCAGCAGAGAAAGAGGGGAAAATAACTAAAGGAGGCTTATTTATTGAGGAGTGATTGTTACACTGGAGGGTTTAGGATACAAGTTACAAGGAAGGCATCTAGAGTGACAATATATGGGAACTCAAAGAGTGAGTTTCCATCTTGGGAAGGGAAGAGGGTGTGCACTCTGTAGGATACTGTAATGAGATGAAAGAATTACAATCTCCTTGTTTCAATAACAAGAAGGATCCTGGACTACTAAAGTCCAATTAGTCAACTCTCACCACATCTGATCCTGACTGTCATCATGGTGTTGGATATAGACTGGAATGTAGGGGAGAGAGACAAGGGATATAAAGCACATAAGGTGGAGAGAATCACCCTACTCTGACATACACATACACATAAATCCACACAAAACATATATCAGATACAAAGCTGACTTTATATGATCCTAGGATCATAGCTTTACAGCTGGGAGGGACCTCAGAGGTCATCCAGTCCAATCCCCCTCTCCCTAAATTATAGATGTGGAAACTGAGCTTCAAAAGAATTAAGTGACTTGTCCAAGATCACAAGCAGATATTAAGTGGAAGAGACAGGACTTGAATCCGGGGACTCTTGACTCCAACTGCAGTGTTCTTACTACTCTCCCATGTTACACAGAGGATTGGGATAAATGTGTCCTGAGCTCTGGACCTGCCATGGAAGAAGAATGTGTGTGTGTGTGTGTGTGTGTGTGTGTGTGTGTTTTAACATGAATGAACAAACAAATCCCTGATATTAGTTGAGAAGGAACTCATTCCACTGGAGAATTTCCATTTGGGGTAAATTAAGATTTTATTATAAAGAGAAAGAATTGCATCACGCTATGTGTACCTGTAGATTAGACTTTTCCTATGCAGTCAGTGCTTAAGACACTAATTGTATCCACCTATGCAGTGGCCCTGGACAAACTACTTATTCTCTCTGTGCTTCAGATTCTTTATCTATCGAAGGGAGATGATAATGCCTGCCCTGCTCACCTCGTGGTAGTGCTCTGAAATGATTAATATAAGAGTATTATATGTGTACTTCTCCTACATTCTTGTTACATTCCATTGTGCTATAGAGCAGCAGAGAGGAGGGGCAAGTAGAACATTGGACTTGGACTGAGGAAGACCTGGGTTGAAGCCCCACACCAGATACTTACTATGTGACCCTGTGCAAATCATAAGTTTTCTGGGTATCAGTTTCTTCATCTGTGAAATGGGGGTAGTAGTAGCATCTACTTCAGAGAGTTGTTGTGAGGATCAAACGAGATGGTGTAAGTAGAGAGCCTTGCAAAACTTATAGCTCTACATAAAGGTGAATTATTATATGTTTATCTATGTCCATGACATTTCACCACTCATGAAGGGGAGAAACTATGTACTATTTACCTTTGTATCTCTCTCAGCATCTAGCAGAACTCAGATGAATTGTTAAGCTGAACTCACCTTCAGTGGGAGATAGGCAGCGATGGTGATCTTGGCACTTAGGTGAATGTGACCATGTTTGTAACTCACGAGCAGTGTGGTATACCCCTGGATTTCAGCTCTGACCCGGACACCACTGCAGTAATCTGCTCCTGGCTTAAGCCTCCCTGCCAGGAAAAAACAAATACAAAAATGAAGAAGATACTTTTCATCTAAGTGGGGGTGAAGGAGAATATTGTGGAGGGAAGAGGGACCCCTAAGCATTCCATGCTTGCACACAATCAGATTTTCTTTAGAAACACTTCGGTTCTGTTACAGTTTCACCCTGTGGCTACAGAAATTAATATAGTGAAGAATGAAAACAGAAATTTTCTAATGCTTGGGGGTGGGAAGAGACTGTAGACCAGGGTATGGATAAGAAAATGGTGGGTGATGCTTATCAAAGAAAAACATGAAGACAATTATTTTATAACTAGAAAGAAAACAGACCAACAAAATCTACTTGCTCATTTCCATAATTCTGGAGGAAGGTGTAATGGGAAAAGCATGTGCTCCAGCTAAGCCTGGCACTGAGAGATTTCAGCTGTGGTGTCTTCAAGCCTAGGATTTCTTGCAAATAGTGTACTTGGCAAGGTTCAGGAAGGAATAGGAGGAAAGAGAAGGAGAGGGAAAGGAAGGAAAAGGAAAGGAAGATGAGAAGATGGAGAGGGAGTGGAAAGAGACAACAGAGGAGAGAGAAGGAAGGAGAGAGAAGAGGGGATAAAAAGGCTAGACAGAGACAGAGAGACAGAGGGAAGACTATTAGAGAAATAAAATTCTGCTCCAGGCCCCAGGAAGAGTAATTTTAAGAGATTTAAGATCTAGAATCATACTCATATGGGTGAGAATTTGGTTTCAAAGCTGGAAATTGTCTGGAGAGTTCCTAAGACTCCACTTTCATCAGATATGGGAAGCTGAACTGGTTTGTCTGTCTCTATTTGAGGTCTGGCCCACAGGAATTCCTAGGTAATCTGATTTGAGCACTTGGAAGTAATGACAATAATAATAATTTTTGACTGCAAAGCATTTCCCATATTTTACAGTCTCATTATCATTACCCCCATTTTGCTTTGGTATTTCCAGAGACATCATTTCATTGATATGAGTACTCCCTCTGTCAATGAAAATAGAGATGATGACAGTTCTCAATGATATAGCATTTTTTAAAATGTAATTCTATTTTTTTTTTCAATTAAGTGTTCATGGTGGTTCCTGGATATTGACAGTTACATAAAATGGAGTCGTGGTGCTACACGAGGCTGAAATCTCCTGCCTAAGCAAGCTGACTGATGTCCACTTTGAGGCACGGGTCTGCTGAAGTAATCTAGCTACAACTTTTCTTTTTAGAAACCATGGAATTTTGTACTGTCCTTATTTCAACCCAGACACACACTCAAAGCATATAGAGCCCCTTCTCCCTACACTATTAAAAGCAAACTCCCTTTGAGAGGTAGGTATCAAGCTCATGTTATGACAGTATTCTCTCTTCTGCCCACTAATGTACTGTCTCCAATTCTAAAATGGTTACCTTCCTGGAGATATTTAAATTTAATAAATTTCGATTTCTCCTAGGCAGCTTACAAAGTACACAAAGCCATCCTCAAGGGACAGACAGTAATATAGTTTGCTTGTGTTCCTCAGAAACACGGTGTTGTTTTTTCATGTCATTCTAAATTAAAACAGCTCTACAAGCAACTGGAAACACAAAACAATGCTCAATCCTTTCTTTGCTGAAGGCAGGAGGAAGGTATGTGCTCTGTGGCTCTGAGGCAGGAGATAAGAAAATGGGAGCTCTAGTTCTTCTGCAGACCCAGCTTCTTCCAAGAAAGGAAAGAATCACTTGGCATAGTTTATGGTACAATGGAGGATTCACCCTGGCTCTGGGACTGGAAGACCTAGTTTTGTGCCTCCCCAATGATGCTTACTTCCTGTATAACTTTGGCAGGCACCTAACCACTTTTAGCCTCAGTTTCCTCATGTGTAAAATGTGGGGATTGGACTCAATGGCCTCTGAAGTCTACAGTTATGATCTTATGATCCCAAGTATTTGTTAAACTGAAATATCATTATCTGAACATTACCTGGTTCCTTTAAGATTGAATTTTGGGAAGCAATATCGTATAGTAGTAGGGTGTGGGACTGTGAATAAAGAGCTCTGGGATTAAGAAGGAAGGAAACAAGTATTTATTAGGTGCTAGATAACTGTGCTAAGCACTTAAACATTATTTCATTTGATCCTCACAACAACCCTGGGAGGTAGGTGCTATTATTATTATTTCCATTTTACAGGTACAGAAATTGAGCAGATGGCAATTAAGTGACGTGCCTGGGTCACACAGCATGTATCTGATGCTAGTTTTGAACTCAGGTCTTCCTGACTCCAAGCCCAGAGCTCTAACCATTATACCACCTAGATGCCTTTATGTCTTGACTCTGTCATTTCTTCCTTTCTCTGGGCCTCAGTTTGAGGGAGAATGGTATAGTGGGGGAAAAAACAGAATTAGCACTGAAGTCAGAGTATGAGGGTTCAAATCCCACCCCTGACACTTCTTGAGTACCTTAGAACAAATCACTCTATCTCCCTGGATTTCCTCTATAAAATGAGAGGACTGGACTGGATCATCATTTAAAGGTCCTTTCAACTCCCAAATTCTATGACTTTTATTTGTGAATTGCATTATCTGCAAGGGCTTCAGAGAAAAGGCCAATGGAAATTAAGAGCTAGTGAAATCTTGAGGGAACGTGAATACACTATCACTCTGGCTGATACCAACCCTATAGTATTGGAGCTCGCTCACATTTATCAACCATCTGTAAATGTAGAGTTTATCTCAGGCAAATGGTGCAGAACCACCCTCACAATGATTCTACCCTTCCCTGAGAGAAGAGGGATGTGCAGGAGGGTTCTGATGGCCAGCCCTGTGTTCTCAGGAACGAGGCTAATCTCCATGTTCCCAGTCTGCTAACGATGACAGAGCACTTTCAGTCTTCCACTTTCAAACTAATAGCTTACTTCTTTCAGCAAATTAAATATTTACTAAGCTCCTACTAGATGCAAGGTCTTGTGTTAGGCACTCTGAGGATAGTAAAGATAAAAAGATACACACACACACACACTAAACGTTCCTGGCACTCACGTGGCTTATAGTTTAGGAGGGGAGAGGTGGGCAAGGAACAGGTACACATATACGTATCATACAAATCAGAATATGCTACGTGTAGAATAGGAATGAATGAGGTGTTGTGAGAATTTTGGAGGTGGAGAGGCTACATCCAGCTTGGGAGATCCTGGAAAGCTTACTGGAAAAGATGGAACCATTTTGTTTGTGTTACAAGAGAAAGTTTTTATTTTGATGGGGAAAATTGAGAGTGGAGTGGGTAGTAAGACAAAAAATAAGAAAAGGGCATCGATGAATTGTTTTGAAGGGAAAAAAAGGAAATCCTGGAGGGCATACAGACAAGCACAGCAGTTTTGTTTCAAATGTATTAAATATGTGTTCATATAAAATATACAAACATGCTCTTAAAATTGTATGTATGTAATAGAAGCCCACCATTTCCATATACAATATTCTCTCCTTCTTTGCCTATTGAAACATTCATTTTTTAAAAATTTTTTGTTGAATTCATAATAAAAGAAAAGGAATAGTGGCACCCAACGCAGTTGAAGACAGTAAACTCTATTATAGGCAATGGGGAAAATAGGAACAAAGGCCTAGAGGAATAAAGAGGCAAGAAAGAGCTGAAGAATTGGAAGTCATCTGATATCTCACTGGAATGCAGAGTACGTTAAGTGAAGAGTAGGAGACAAGGCTGGGAAGGAGGCCGTTTGAAGCCACATGCTAGAAGGTCTGGAAGTCTACCCTAGGATTCTGGAGGGTATGAAAAAGACATTGAGGTGAGTGCCGATCCATGAGAATCATACTGAAAGAGATACAAAGGAAGAAGAGGCTAGAAGTGTCTACCAAGCTGGAGTCAGAAGAAATCAGTCATAGGTTTGTATATTGAATCTTGGGTAGTGGAAGGAATAAGGCCCAGCCTTGGCAAGCAGGGAACAAATGAGGATGTAAATTATCTAGGAAACACAGAAATCCAGTGGGTCTCAGGTGAATCAAACCGCCATGATGCTTTTGGAAAGCTGGGGTTTGCTGACTTCACATGTTGGCTCCCCCACTTCCACTGAGATATGCCAATGAGTCTCAACTGGGAATTGACAGGGAGCCAATGAAAGATTTTGATCAGGAGAATGACTAATGTCGAATGCTGGAAAGATTACTCTGGTGGTATTTTCAGGATGGACTCAATAGATAGGGAGAGACTTTAGGGAAGAAAACCAGAGTTTTACTACACCATGAGAGGTTTTCTTCATTAGGGGCTTTTAGTAGATCAAAGTGATTTTTTAAAAGTTCATCCTAGAAAAAAAAGGAACAAACAAGCACAATTTATTACTTTACTAAGTTCAATATACCCCATTTGTGATGTGCTGAGTTCATAGCATCTGCAACCAATAAATAACCATACTCCTGAGCAGAATACTATGGGGGCCCAACAATGATACAGCCAATTCATTTGCTGACCGTTGATGGATATTAGCCAGTTGTAGAAATTTAGTCACAATAAGCATGGTTCTACTTTAAATAACTAGTTTTCTAACTGAGAAGAAGGCCTCTCTGTAACTCTAACATTGCCCACAGATATCCCTGGTGCCTGGTATACAAACACACAGTGACCTTCTAGGAAAGGTACTCCAGGGGATGGGCACATCTGCCCAGCTATTGCAAACACTTGGCCCCCAAGCCCTGGCAACATAATTGGTCCTTCAATGATTGCAGGTACAACAACTGTACCCCCAAAGGCAGGTAAGACATTTTGGGTGCCAATAGCTAGTATGACAGTGATAGCAACAGCTGGAGATGGGTGCAGAAGGGAAAATGCTGATAACTAGTAACCATTAGACATATGGTACCCTATCCTTAAATAGAGAAGGTGGCTTCTCTGATAATGAAAATAGAGTTCTCTCCCTTTTTCTAGGAAAACAAGAAAGGACTAGAGAATAACATTAGACCTTGGGTCTCCATTTGGGGCAGAAATGATTAATCCTAAGGATTTTGGCAATTTTTAAAGAAAACTGTCTCAGACTTGATAACTATACCAGTCAGTGACCATGAATTAAGCAGCACTGGCATTACAATAGTGTGGGCCATGTAGACATCAGAAGGAAATTAGTTAAAAGATAAGGCGGCTGAGTTGTATGGGATCTATGGGTATCATCTGGTATAGTCTAGTCTGTAGCAGTTATAGACTATATGAACTGGTATCATCCACCATAAGCTAGTACATTTAACTCCTTTGCCAGGACCCAACATCCAGGGATTTAATGGCAAATGCTTAACCTCTGGGCTCTCTGGGGAAAAAATATATCCACAACATACTTTTAAATTTAATCTACGTAATTCATATTCTTAAGTGAAGACAATCAACAAAAATAGTTGTTTTTACAAAACTTACTGATTTCCAGGGTGTAAATGCTCACTCTGAAGATTTAACAACGGCTCTTGCAAAGGCTTGGAGCTGGCTCCAGCGCCCCCTGACAACAACTAAAATGGAAGTGAGGTTGAGGAAGGGGAGAGAAGGAGCCCTGTACGGATCTAAGGTCTGGATTTTGAGTCAGGGAACCTGGTTTTGAGTTCTAGTTCTGTGGTTTGCTGTCTATGTAAAAGGAAAAGAAGAAGCAGAGTAAATGATGTCATCAGAGAAATATGTGACTGAAAAAAAACAGGCTGGTTGCATGGTGAGAACAATGAATAATGGATGGACAGACTTCTTCCCAGGTATCTTTGTAATGTTGAGAGAAAATAACCAAGTCCTTGAGCAGACTGGATGGAACCCATGGGAGGAAGTCGTTGAGTCATCTAGGATAAACAAGCATGGATGGGTTGAGATTGGTATGGTTGATGGGCACGAGCACATGGATTAGATCACAGATCCCTCTGAATATCTGGAAAATGCATAATTCTCTCCCACCCTCCTCCATGCCAACACAATTACTATTTTGATCCTGATATCAGGAAAAATGACACTGAATGAATAGTCTTGCTTAGCCCTTCTAATCCAGAGAGCATCTTGGCTTACCTGGGAGTGGCTGGAATACTCCATGATTCTCCACATCCACCATCAGGTCAAAGTGCGAACAGTCACTCAGAGTGACCACTTCATTGACTTCCCCTGGCATGAGACCATTGATTCTCAGGGGAAGCTCCAGGGTTTGGCCTACCCGGGCTTCCACCTGGCAGGGTATAAACTCCATGCTGCTGGGTTCTATTACATACACCTGAGTAGGAGACACAAAGGGCAGAACTATGACCTGGGTATGGGATTGGCATAGGATTACTCTTTCAAGAGCATGAAATCTGCCATCTGCTCCCTTCTCTGCAATTTTCTACACTCTCCTCGGCAATCCCAAACCCTTGTGCCCATTGTCCTTATTTTGAGCCTCAGACTCATGAACAGGTTCTCTCCCCACTAGTACTATATTAGTGCTGAACATTTCTACCTCCTCTCCATAGGGATACCAAGATTGCAAATGGATTTAAGATAATAATTCAGATACAACATATGCAAGTCTTTCTCAGTATAGTTTGAAATCAATTCTTCCTTGAATGTTCAAGCTAGAAGTCATCTTTTGCAACCAAGTGTTGAAGAAATTAGGGCCACCATAAAGAACTGAGATGCAGACTAGAATTGTAGTTCTGATCTTTCAAAAACAAGGTGTGCGACTTTGACCAAGTCACCTAAACTTATCTGAACAACACTTTCCTTGGCTGTAAAATGGACTTGGACTAGAGGAGCTCCAAAGCTGGGTGTTACAGCAGTTACAGTACAGGACTTGAAGTCAGGAAGAACTGAGTTCAAATCTAGGCTTATACATTTCCCAGCTATGTGACCCCGGGCAAACCACTTAACCTGTTTCCTCATTTGTAAAATGGGAATAAATAATGGAACATACCTTCCAGGGTCATTGTGATGATAAGATGAGACAATGTTTGTAAAGCACTTTGCAAACCTTAATGTACCATATGATCGCTAGTTATTATTATAATGATTATTACTACTTTGAGTTCTGAGGTTCTATTACTACCTACCCCTACATTGTTGCTGTAAGAAAAGTGGACTGTGAAAAATTAAAAGTTATGTAAATGTGAATGTCATCATTATTATTACTACTATAATTAGTGGTGGTGGTGGTGGTGGTGGTGAAGTAATAGGAACTCATCAGACAGTCTAAAGGTATTAAGTACTTACTATGTGCCTAGCTCTGTGCTAAATGCTGGGGATACAAAGAAAGTCCATAAAGAGCCCCTACTCTCAAGTAACTCACAATCTAATAGGGGAGGCAATATGAAAACAACTATGTACAAATAAAATCTAGACATGATGAATTAGGAATAATCACAGAGAGAAGGCACTAGCATTAAGATGGATGGGGGAGAAGCGAAGCCAAGACGGTGGAGTAGAGAAGTATTCAGCTGAGCCCTTCCAACATGCCTCTGCAAACAACTTTTAAATAATGCCTCAAATTGAATTCTATAGTGGTAGTGCCAACAAAATGTCAGAGTGAGACATTTTTTCCAGCCTAAGGCAACATAGGAGGTTGGGAAGAGAGAGCTGCAACAAAAGCAGAAGCAGCTTTGGGAACTCTCAAGCCATAGACAGTAAAGGGATCAAGCAACTAGTCGGAAAGAGATTACAGGGTAGCCCAGGGCACCACTGGACAAAGGACCAGATGCTGTTTGTCAATTCCATTGCCTATACCCACTTCTGGATCACATAGTTCAAAGGCAGAGAGGAGCACTTTTGGTCAAAAGGGTGCAGAAGCCCTTCTGGACAGTATCACTCTGGGCTCCAAAGGGTCAGGGACCCTGAGAAATGGTATCTTTTCTGGTCCCAAGGGAGAGAGGCCCTGAAGAGCAGTATTGATTACAATTCCAAGGAATCAAGGGCTCTTCCTGAGTAAGACCCAGAGTGCAGACCAGAAGAGTAGTGACCACACGTCTCCCAGATCACCATAGAATTACCCAAAACTTCCAAACAACTAGCTCTGAAGACAACAGAGCAAAAAAAGCTTAAACCTTGTGACAATGCTTCTTCCTCCTGTCAGTCCCAAGAAAGGAACAGAGAGAAATTTTAAATTCAAATCAAGAAATAGCGTGGAAAAAATAAACAAACAACAACAAAAAAGAATCAGCCCATAAAAATCTACTATGGTGACAATGAAGATCAAGACACAAATTCAGAAGACAAAAAAGTCAAAACAGCTATAAGCAAAACATCAAAGGAAAAAATGTGAATTGGACACAAGCCCAACAAAAATTATTAGAAGAGCTAAAAAAAATTTCCAAAATCAAATAAGAATGGTAAAGGAAAAAATAGGTGGGGTAACTAGGTGGCACAGTGAATAAAGCACTGGCACTGGAGTCAGGAGGACCTGAGTTCAAATTGCCTCAGACACCTAATGCTCACTAGCTGTGTGACCTTGAGCAAGTCACTTAACCTTAATTGCCCTGCTGCCATCTCCCCTCCAAAAAAAAAAACAGGTAAAGAAATGAAAACAAAAGAAGAAAATCACGAAAAGATATCAGTTTGGTAAAAGAGAAACAAAATCAAAAAATACTGAAGAAAATAACACCTTGAAAACAAAATTGGCCAACAGAAGAAGTACAGAAATTCACTGATGAAAATAACTTCTTAAAAAGCAGAATTGGTCAAATGGAAAAAAGAGGTATAAGAGCTCAATGAAGAAAATGATTCCTTAAAAATTAGAACTGGCCAAGTAGAAGGTAATGACTTCATGAGACATCAAGAAATAATCAAAGTCAAAATGATGAAAAAATAGAATCAAACATGAAACATCTCATCAGAAAAACAAATGACTTGGAAAATATATCAAGGAGAAATAATTTAAAAATCATTGGATCATCTGAAAGCCATCATCAAAGAAAGAGGCTAGACATCATATTTGAAGAAATAATCAAGGAAAACTGTCCCAATATCCTAGAGTCAGAGGGTAAGATGGAAATTAAAAAAAATCCACCAATAACCAACCACCTGAAAAAGTTCCCAAAATGAAAACTCCCAGTTATATTACAGTTAAATTTCAGAGCTCCCAGGTCAAAGAAAATATTTCATGTAGCCAGAAGGAAAACTTTCAAATACCACAGAGTCACAGTCAAGATCGCACAAGATTTAACAGCTACCACATTAACGGAGCAGAGGGCTTGATATGATATTCCAGAAGGCAAAAGAGCTGGGATTACAACCAAAAATAATGTACCAGCAAAACTGATTATAATCTTTCAAGAGAAAAAAAAATAAAGACATTTAATGAAATGAAAGACTTTCCAGCATTCCTGATAAAAAGACCAGAACTAAAAAGAAAATCTAACTTTCAAATATAAGACTCAAGAAAAGCATAAAAAGGAAAATCATAAGAAAATCAATAAAGTTAAACTGTTTACATTCCTTAACTTTCCTTAAAAAAAAAAAAAGGATTATGAAAAGCTTCTTTTTTTTAGAGAGGGGAAGGCAGGGCAATTGGGGTTAAGTGACTTGCCCAAGGTCACACAGTTACTAAGTGTCAAGTGTCTGAAGTCACATTTGAACTCGGGTCCTCCTGACTCTAGGGCCTATGCTCTATTCACCTACCTGCCCTAAAAGCTTCTTAAAGAAGGTGGGAAGACCATTTCAGGCATGAGGAACAGCCAGCAAAAAATGCCCAATCAGGAGATGGAAATATCAAGTGCAAGAAACAGTTACTGGAATGAAGAATACATGAGGGGCAGTGAACATGGTGTAAGAAGTAAGAAGACTGGAAAGACAGGAAGGGGCACCACCTCCTACATAAAATCTTCCCTGATCCCCTTTACCAGCTAGTATTTTCCTGCTAAATTTACCTTGTATTTTTTGAATACTGTTGTCTTCCCATGTAGAATGTGAACACCATGAAGACAGACTGTCTCCAATTGTCTTTTTACCTACAGTGCATGGCAAAGAGCCTGGCACAGAGAAAGCATTTAACAAATGCTTAGTGATGGAGTCATTGATGGGAACTGGAATCTGAAGACCTGGGTTTCAATCATATCTCTGCTATTTACTCCCTATGTGAATTCTAACAAGGCATTTCACTTGTTTGAGCTACCATTTCTTTATCTGTAAAATGAGGGCCTGACACCGGATAATAATCACCATGGTCTCATCCAAAGACTTAATCCTGCAACCAAGAGCTTTGACACCGATTCCTAGGCACAGGGTGATGGTATCTTTTCATGACATTGCATCTGTTCACTTCTAGTATCTATATTTTGAAAATCATCTACCCAGTGGGTTGAGGAAACCGATGAGCCAAACAATAAGAGGATACTTACGTCCCATTTTTGATTTTCCAAAACATTTGATCATTAGATAATAATAACAGATCCCATTTATATAGCACTTTATTGTTTATAACTCAGTAAAACATCTAGGGCAGATGCCATGATTCTGTTTTAGAGATGACACAGTTGAATGGCAGTAAAGTTAGATGACTCAATAGGCCATGCCAGATCTCACTCATGGCACAGCCAGGCTTGATGGCAGGTCTTCTGACTCTCACAGACAGCTTTTTCCCATTCTATCACACTGTTCTTCATGCTTCTACATCAAAACATTTCTACTATCAGAACATGACTGCTTGTATTTCTTCCCCCTCCATTCACTGCCTTGTCTTTCACATAGTAGGTACTTAATAAATAGTTTAATTGAAAATTGAGGTCAGCAGATCAGGCTCCTTTCAAAATTCAGTCTGAACACAATAAATCCTGCTGGATATGTGAATTGATATTCGGTGTCCCCAAAAATGCTCAAGTGTGCAAAAGCTCCACTGATCTGACCTGCCCAATCACAGAAGCTTCTTCCAGGATTTGTTGCATAGTCAAAAACACATTTTTATGGAAGGGAGTCTTTAAATGGATACAATTCTAGACAGTGAGAATCTTGAAGACAGGGACCACGCCTGTGTTGATCTTTAGATCCTTCCCACAATATCGAACACAATAGCTTGTACACAGCAGTTCATAGGATACCAAATCATACAGACTGAGAGCTGAAAAGGACCTCTCTGACCATCTATCTAGCCTCCTCATTTATAGACAAGGAAATTAAAGCCTGGAGGTTAAGTGAATTGCCCAAGGTCATAAGGGTAATAAGCATCAGAAGCAAAAATATGAATCCAGGTTCTCTGACTAAAGAGTCGATGAATTCTTTGTCCATTCACATTTCTTGAATGAATGAACCAAACTATGGCCTCTTGCTGATACCTCCTCTTCAGTCATGGTTTAAAACTAGCAAATCACCATTCTGTTTCCTCTCTATGTAGCTGAAGATAGGGGCAGATCATGATGTTTTTTGTTGTCCTGCTGAAGTTGTAAAAGATCTGTCACATCACGCCCTGGAGTCAGGAGGACCTGAGTTCAAATCCAGCCTCAGACACTTGACACAAAAACTAGCCATGTGACCTTGGGCAAGTCACTTAACCCCAATTGCCCTCCCCCCCAAAAAAAACCATGTCACATCTCAAAAGGTCACATGGATCTGGAGTAGAGTATTTATCTAGTGCAGCCCTTCTCTAACACTAATTCCCCTCCTTTCTACCATTTCACTTAAATAAGGGTCCTCAAAATGCCTTTTGATCCACTGTCTTTGTATCCTCAGTGCTTGATACAGAGTAAGTACCTAGTAAATGCTTGTTGATTGACTGATTTAAAGCAGGAAGGGCCCTTGTCAATCTGTTATCATCAACTTGGTGAACCCTCCCCTTCCCATGTAGTCCAGAGTCTTGGATCCCCGAGGCTCCATGATCCCACTCCAATACCTTCATGTCTCCATAATGTAAGGGATTCTGCACATCATGCGCCTGGATCACACTGACACCAATGTCACTACTGGTTGTCATCACACCCTTGACTGTGACCGTGGCTACCATGTGGCTCGATGAGGACCAGGTGAAGTTCCCACTCCCACCATGGGCCTAGGAAGGAAGAAAACATTGGCTCAACATGCTGACCTCGCCTTTCCTAAAGTGCCTTATGACTCACAATGTGGGACAGGTGCATCAGAGGAAGCCCTGCCAAAATTTCCCTGGGGAAAATGTAGTTGGGAAACAGAACACAAGCCCTACATATCTAGAGTCCCTACTGAAAGAAACTCTTTCTCTCGGGGCAGAAATTGGCAGACCCTCGGCTAGTCATCTGTTACTATTCAACTGCGTGCTGGTCCTGTCTTTCTCAGAATGTTTGACGTAATGCACCACTCTGAGATGTGGCCTACCTAGACACCTGTGATTACTTATGCCATAGTCTCTGTGGTCAGGACTTCAGGTCTGTCCCACATGAACCACCTCTCACCACTCCAAACTCAATCTGCTAGACACAGTCTCTCGGACACTGGAGGGTCCTGGTACAGCTGGATAAGGATGCTAGGGACATTGGCCTTCAATTGCTGAGAAAAGGCAGAAAGGGTCGATGAAAATAAGGTGGGTTTCTTTTCATTGTGACACTTTTATGTTTTGCCCCCAAAACATTTGCCCCTACATCCAGGGTCTGAAGAATGCATGGATTAGGAGTAAATGATTGTTATCCCAACATTCTAGGAGTCTGAATCCTTTTTGGTAGGTGTATATTGGGGAGGTCCATATCTATGATTTCACCACGGATAAAAATCAGATAGGAAGATGGTATAGGCAGCTTCATGTCTCCATGAAGCAGATACATAATCTATCTGCAAATTCTAGTCCTAGAGAATTGGCAGGAGCACTGACAAGTCACTTACCTTATCAAGGACCATACAATCAATATGTGTCCCAGGCAGAACTTGAACCCAGATCTTCTAGACTTGAAGGCCAGCCTATACCATGCTACCTAATTCTTAACCCTTTTTAGTGAAGGAATTTGCTATATAGTGAGCTCTGTAAGGGCAAGAAACACGTTTCATTTATTCCTGCTTCTCCTTCGAGGATAAATACAGTTCTCTCTGTATAGGACATGCTCAATAAAAGTTGCAAACAAATGAAGGAATTCTCAGATCTGGGACAGGGTGGACCCCATCCCTTCTATCTGAACCAAAACTTTTTGTTTTGTTTTTGTAAAAGGGCCAGACAGGAAGAGTTCAGAAGTGAATGAGTGAGAAGAAGTCATATTCGTATGTTCCTTCCCTCCCAATACCTGATTCCATTTTTTGGGGAATGCTCTGAAGTAAGAAAACCATAAGAAGCAGGCCCCGACAATGCAACAGAATAAACACATGTGCCTTTCCTAAAGTGGAAAACAGCTATCCAGTGTCTCCCCTGAAAGCCGGGCAGGCAAGGAACAGACCAAACAGAGGGAGCTGCTGGTTTAAGTTTCCTGCTCTGCTAAAACTTTATTTGACTGTGGGAAGGGGTGCTATTGTCCTAGTTCCTCCCTTTTCATCACAAAGATGAGCATAAGCTGTTTGTGTGTGACCTAATGACAGTTCTCCCTTCTTTTGTCTGTAGCCCCTACAAGAAATGGAACCACTCCAGGACCAGTTGAGCAGATAAACCTCCATTTGTGCTATCTGCACCCCAATTCCCCTTTTCCATTTATTTTATTAAAAACTGAATGATTGGGGGTGGGGGTTAGGGAGAGAACCATTAATTGTGATTTCAGGCAGGAAGGAAACTGACACAATGGCCAGAGTCCCCAGAGGGACAAGGGCTGAAAGTGAGTAAGAGTCATCAGGTCCTCTTACAGTCACAACTCCCTTTTACCCAGTTCAATAACTATTCTGTTCCATGTGTCAGCATAGGAGTTGGGGCAGTGAAGGACAAATAGAATGTCCAAGACCACTGGGAATGGAAATACCAAGTTCAAGAAACTTGAAAACCATGTGAGGGAACTTAATCCTGACCCATGTTTTATCTTCAGGATTCTAATTCGGCCATTCTCCTAAAATGGAATTTCTTTATCCTTTCTGAAAAGAAAAACAAAGCTGGACCTTGTCTAAGAAAGAGATAAAGGGGCGGCCAAGTGGCTCAGCGAGTAAGAACACCGGCCCCAGTGTCGGGATGACCTGGGGATCAAATCCGGGCTCAGATACTTAGCACCACACCCAGAAATAACTGGCCGTGTAACCTTGAGCAAGTTACTTAACCCTGATTGCTTTAAAAAAAAAAAAAAGAAAGAGATAAAAGTTGTAACTAAGAGCAGAGAATTACAGGGGTCTAGCTCACAGTTGCCGTACCACCTTGCCATCTCTGTGTCGCTTAGGAAGTCTTAGAGAAAAACAAACCTTTCACAGAATGGGCAGAGGAGGGTAAGAAAACCATTTGTCCAGAGGGCAATGGCCAGAAGATTTACTGGAAAACAGTTTAAGCCAGTGCTAAATTTTCCCTTGGATAACTTCAAAAGTTCATTCATTGCAACTTCACTAAGATAGGTTGAGGACAAGATGGTTGAAGACAATAGCTCCCCCTAAAACACACCCATGACAAGCATACCTTTAAGTAATTTTAGTGATGCTTCCTCACTGTGATTCAGCATTAACCATTTTCTGTGTTTACATGTTTACCTTTATTGTGTATTGATAGGCTCCTGTTTTGGGCTGCCATGGGAAAGTTAGGATGCTTGGTGAAAGGGTGATGGGGACATAAATTTCAACCTCCTGCTGGTTCCGGACAGGCGCTGGTAAAGTGTGGACACCTCCATCCTACAATGGGAAAGCAATAGTCACCATGGCAACTATTTCATTTGCACAGTCTTTCTCTTTCAAATCAACAAGCTCCTTCTTACCTATCTCCCCACCCCCAGCCCTGAAGAAGAGGAATCAGAGAGAGAAAGAGAGAAAGTGGGGGGAGGGGAGGGGAAGAAGGGGGCTCAGCAAACCAGCACATACCCACATGACTATGAATGAAAAGCAAACAAGGAGATAAATTCTGATCCCAAGGGCAGGTTTTAAAATGACACAGTCTATGGGAAGAAGGGTATGGGGGACATTTCCTAAGGATGGAATGCTCTCCTTCCTCATCTCTGGTTCATAGGATCCCTGGGCTCCTTCAAAATACACTTTGGGCACCACCTCCACCTCCAGTGTTCTCCCAGGAGTTGAGTGTTCTCTCTCTCTCTCTCTGAAAATTACTTTGTGTGTGTGTGTGTGTGTGTATAAAATACTGATTTATTTGTGCACATGCTATAACTAAACCCACCTAATTAAGCCTTTCAAGCTTATTATGAATATATATGGAGAGCATACCAACTGCCATGATCTCCTTAAAGGCAAGGGACCATCTCATTTTTACCTTTCAATCTCCTGCACTTAGGAGAGTACCTTCCACATAGTAAGCAATTAGTAAATTTTTGTAGAATCAAATGGAATCCTGTAAAATGCAGGTTGGGGGGAACTTGTAGGAAAGGAGAAAAAAAGGGAAAAGTGGTCAATCTGTGCAAAAGTCACGACAACTGTATAGTCTGGTGGAAATTGTTACAAACCAGATGATGGATGTACATACAAGAATACATGAAAAGAAAGTTGAGAATTTCATCCTGGAAAAGAGGTTTTTTCCCATGATTCCTTAACATTAACATAGCTAGACACAGCAGGCCCAAGGCCAAGGGTTGAACAGCACATTGATCCCAAAAGCAATGGTTTCCATTGTTTCCTTGTCTGCTCCTAATCCTAGCAAGGCTTGCTCTTTGGGGAAAGGAGGAAGAGAACACCAACCTTTATGATTTCCCCCAGAGACCTGTCATTCCTTTCTTGTTGAGGTAATCATCAAGGACAAAGATGAAAGGAGACGACAGCAAAATGAAAGGCTCATTAGGACAGGTTTACCTGATCCACCACAGAAGTGAGGGCTGCATCAATCACTGTCTGTCCCCTTTTTATTGCTTTGACTTGATGGTATGAACCATTCTGGGAGGACTTAAGCACCTCAAAATACTCCCGAGGCAATGCAGTATCAATTCTGATATTCTGGAAATCAAAATAAGCAAGGTAAATAGTTATCTCTGATTGACTTATAGAAGAATGCCCAAAATACTTCCATTAAAAAAAGAAAAAGAAACTTAATATCAAAGCCTCAAGAAATCTAATTTCAAAGGAGAAAAAAATTGGCCTTGTTGATTCAATTGAATAAGAAGATGGAAAAGACCAACTTCTCTGACATTTCTTTCCCTCAGTGTTAATCTCAGAGAAAGAAAATAAAACTATCAACTAAACAATACCATCTTGGACCTAGATAATTGGTTATCATCAAGAAATTCTAATTTTTAAAAAATGTAGCAGGAATTGTGTGGGGAAATTCTTTAATTTGCCTGTCATTTCTATAGAGAAATTCATCAGAACAGCACAAGTTACCAAAGTGAGAAAGCTAACTTAATTTGGCAACAGCTACATAGAAATTGATAGCCCAAGAGTCAACCCCTGAGATGTCACTGTTTACTGAGAAAACAAAAAACAAAGTAAAAAAGCCCCCCTGTTTTTCAAGCACTCCAGAGGTACAGGGACAATAATTATACTCAAGAAGAGAAAAAAACATGGCAGCTGGCAAGAGGTATCTCCTTTACTCTTAACTATCACTCATTACCCAAACTACAGATATAAATTAAACTCCAGTAACTGCTGTACTTAACTTTAGCCAAGGTGTACCTCTTTCAAGTCCAAAAACATTAGAATTAGGGTACTGTGTATAAACTCAATTCTCTATGGACCTGAGTGGTGTCAGGCAACATTCTATGTCTTCCTTAAGAATCTGACAAGCTAATAAGTAGGTAGCGGATTCTGACATTAACCACTAAATTGGCCCCTTGGAAACCCTTCAGAACTCAAAAGTTGCAGGGGGGATACTCAGAGGGTTGCTATATTCATGGCTGGTATAACTCCAAATTAGACCCAGGTACACTGCAGGGAATCATTCCTTGGTATATACTTACATCTGATAAATACACCTTGTTACTTGATTTATCATACACCTCAATGGTGATTTCATAAAATCGGCCTGTTTCCAGGACCCATCTGTCCCCAGGATGAATTGTAAAGCCTATAAAACATGGAAACAGAACAACTTGACCATTTAATCTACAGAAAAGAAGGCTGTCTATCATTAAATGTTCTTACTCAAGAGCTGTCCCTTTTATATGGAGAGAGTGGTACTGGTCTACCATTAGAACATGACCAAAAAAAAAAAAAACAACCCAAAACAAAACAGATGGGCTATGCTAAATCATTCCTGCTCCCTTTACTGGTTCCCATTCATCATGTATTCAAAAGATGGTTAAGCAGAGCTGAGGGGATCAGCCCACAGACAGGATTATGGGGGTTAGTCTGTGGTCATGGAAAAGACTGTAACTAACTGGCCAGTATGAGGTTCAAGCTGATTGCTTTGTCTGCATGAGCCCCGTGTTCTAGGCAAATGAACTAGCTAGCAGATACAATGGTCTAGTTTAATGATCCATAATTAAACCAATTACACCTAAAATACCATGAAAACACTTCAAAAGCCCATGCGGAGTTACCACAATTAATCAGAATAATAATCCAACAATTATATTTCCCAAAAGACCTTAATTCTAGCCATAGCAAAAATTGCAAGTTTTTGATAGCAAGATCAAAATGGTGTCTATCACCACACAAGGAGTCTGAGATTGACATCACTGAAGCATCACAGCACATTTAATGTGTAAGTGGTTTCAAACAGAAGGATGAAAATGGTACGTCTGTGAAATGTTACATATGTGTCCTAAGCTTCTCTAGAATGGCTTTTATTCCTTAGCTTCTTCCTCCCTCCTCCTGTACTCTACCCTCAGCTCTCCTTCCCAGACACTACTGTTTCACGGGGTAAACTGCCTCTGAATTCACACTCCCATCATGCTTATTCTCCCAAAGGGGAGGGAAATCGAATGAAACAAGGAGAGGCTTGTGGACACCTGAGTGTAAGTTTTCCAATGAGGAGATCAAGATACTTTATGCAATCCATAAAAGCAGTTCTGGTGATCATCAGACATTTCTTTCTTTCTTTTCTTTTTAAATTTTTTTTCTTTTCAGACTGTTTTCAATATGCCAAAAGCCTCCCTCTCTTTTATTCCACTTCCCTCCTCTCCCTTTCTACCCATCAAGGATCAAACGGAGCAGGCTTGTCTTCTACTTTTTTTCCCCATATGCCTACACACTACCCTGGAGGAAGTGCTGGAAAGAAGCAAATAACCCAAAGGTAGCCAGCAAGGAGAGGCCCACAAGTGAACTGAAAGGCTTCAATTCAACTATTAACAAGCCCCCCAGGGTCCACATGGGTGAGAATAGGCTGAATCACCTAATATGATACAAAACGTATGCTTGTCAAAAAGACTGTTTTATGGAGAACTCACACAAGGCAAGCGCTCACATGGCAGTCAGAAGAAGCAATATAGGGACACTCTCAAGAACTCTGGAATTGTGTGACATGGGAGACACTGGCACAGGACCACCCAGTATGGCGTGCCCACATCAGAGAAGGTGCTGTGCTCTATGAGCAAAGCAGAATTGAGACAGCTCAAAGGAAATGCAGGATGTGCGAATTTGGAGAACCCACCTCCACCTGTGGTAGAGCATTCTGAGCTTATACCGGTCTGATCAGTCACAGTCAGACGCATCAAAACCTGACTCTAGCACAGCAATGTCTTTTTGGTCCTCTTTGAGAAGGAAGGACAACAGCCAACCAACCAAACAACCAACGATTATGTGTGACTATTATCACCTTATATGTATAAACACACACAAGAATACACACATGTGGATATGCACCCATGCATCATATACAGGACACATTGCCTATACACACAAGTACATTTCATATGCATGTATGTACACACAAACATACCCCCACACACATGTGCATTTGTGTGTGTGCACGTATGTAAGATCAGACATTTTACAATTTGTTCCAGTCAACTCTGTTTTTGAATTCACTGTACAACAGTCAGGAAACTGGTGCTTACCCAAGTATCCAGGTTCCACAACGTAAATCGTGCTGTTGGGTAATCTGGAAGCACCCTGCATACGAATGCCTGAAGTTTTAATTAAGGAATAAAACCACATGAGGAAAATAAACTTACTGGAAGGGGACTAAGCTGATTTTTGTCTGATTGATTAACTGGTACTTGCATCAGAGGCTAGATCTCTAAAGATATAAAAAATAATTTAAAAAATATATATAATTGCCTCTGGCTGTTTTCCACAGTTATTTCCCAGATCTGGAACAGTTATTTCCCAGAACTCCAGACAACAATAATGAATGCTTTTTTCACCAACAGAATGATTTCTTTACCAAAAATAACCATGAACTTTCAGAGAATTCCATGTGTTTATACTGAAACTATTTTATCCCCCGATGATTTTCCCAATAATCTATGCCACAGACCATTGTGAAAGGGTTCTAAGCCCTTAAGAAGATTCTGGAGGGAGGCAATAATGCTGTTTCTTTATTTGCTACTTCTCATTTCTAGGATTTTAACTAGTGAGTCATCCAGAGAGGTGTGCAATTCGATGTTGCTATTTCAACTCTTTCTGATTTTTAGATCACTGGGAGAAAGCAGGGATATTTTTAGCCTGGCCATGGGTTCAGAGAAGAAAAACATCTCCATATCAAAAAATATTTGGAGAACTGAAGTACATCCAAAGCTCGAATGCACATGCACACACACACACACACACACACACACACACACACATATTCAGAGGATATTTTTGTGTCCCAGCACCAGGTTAGTCTGTCCCTGCTGCAATGCAGTGACTATTGATGTCGCCTGAATCAACTTGGCGACAGGCTGCGTTGGATCTCCCTCAGGGCCAAGTATGTTATTCTGGAGTTGAAGTTCATACTGATCAGAAGGCATCATTAATTCTGTACATAGGAAAGACAAAACAAGAATGAGAAAAAAATGTTGAACAATAATGCAGCTCCCTTGCCAAAATCTATGAGTTCCATTAATGACAGGAGGTAGATTTGAAAAATGGAAAATTAAGCAAAAATCAAACTGTCATGCCTTATGGAAAAAGCTAACAGTCTCTAAGAAATCTGCAGAAAAGTACAGCCATAAGCAACCTAGGACCTCCCGTCCCCTTTAAATGACTACAGCCTTTGAGGAAAAATTCCCAGCTGCTTAAGGAATGATGACATTAGAGTCATTCCTATTCACCAGAGCAAGGGATTTTTAGGGTATCAGTGGAGATCATTGCTATGTCATCTTGAGAGCAGGAGGAGGGCAAGCTGAAAGAGCCACATCAGCCCTGGTTTCTAAAAAGACCTCTGAACAATGGTCTTCGCTGTTTTGGGCAAACTGAGGTCTGTAATTTGTGGGGAATTTATCCTAATTCCTAGAAGATAACATCTTAACAACCCATCAACCTTGGGTTTTTCTTTTGTTTTGTTCTTGTTGTTCTATCAGGTATATTTTGGAGCAACTAATAAATTAGCAGGGTGAGAACCAGATGATTTCTTAGGAAAAATTATGATTTTTCTTATAATATTTGTGATTTAGTATTCATTGTTTCCCTTGGGAGGTAGTGGAGACCATAATTTCCACCCTATTTTTTGTTTGGGAAGGAGGGGAAGTGTTCCATCAGATCTTTAGATTTTGATCTGATGTGATCTCCTTTCACTGAAGCCCCTTTATTTGTGTGACATGAGGGAAGAGAGTCATGATCCAGGGAACCAGGGACATTACAGCTAGAAGCATTTCTCACAATTCCCAGGAACCATGCCCCAAATTATGAGCCCAAGGTAGCTCTGTCATTGACTTTTTTTTCCTCCTTTTTCATTTGTTAGCAACATGGGAAAGCAAAGCTCTGTCCCTTGTAAATTTTTTACCATATACTCAGAATACATGAGCTGCTAAGTGTTAAAAATCATAAAAAAACATCTAATTGTCAACTCAAGCAGCATCACTTCAATATTCTAAAAACACTTTCAAAGAGCCAGCTTCTCCCAATACCTAAAAATACTTCCAAAGTATTGGCAACTTCAAAAACTGCACAAATTCATTCTGACCATGTGACAGAAGGTAATCACCTTCTTGGGAGCAGGAACTGTTCACTTTTATCTTTATTCACACACCAAACACCATACTGGTTACATAGTAGGTGCTTAATAAACATTGGTTGATTGATATGTACAACATACATACATCAATACAAAGGAGAGATACTAAGGTAAATCGGACAAGGTATATGCCCTGTGAGTTCATTTTACTTGAATGATGTGAGACAGGAGAACCCTGATAAAGGTACCAGGAACATTACGTGAAGGGGATTTTTCACAGTTCCCAGGAGCCATGCCCTAAACTATGGACCCAAGTCAGGTATACAAATAACTAGTAAAACTTGTGATATGATATGCTGTATAGAAGACAGAAGAGCACTAAATTGGGATTCGGAAGACTTGGGCTTGAATTCGGGCTCTATTCTTTACTACCTGTATAACTATGGGCAAGTTAATTCACCTTTCCCGGTCTGTTTCCTCTTTTGTAAAATAAAAAGGTTGAACTTGATGACACTTAAGGTCCTTTCCAGCTGTAAATCCATGATCTTGTGATGTTCTGTGACTAATCACAGAAGCCAGTCACAACCTTTCTATGATACAGGGGGGTAGGGACTGTGTACTTCACAAGTGTCCTCAGCTGGATGGAAGTTTGAATTTATCACACTCATTCAGACAATGATGAGGCTCTTCACAAAAGGATCCTTTACTAGACAAAACAATTCAGCAAAGATCCCTTTAAATAGCATCTCTTACAGTACACTTAAGTGCTGGTTTTCATAAGTCATCATATAAGTAATTATTAGAGAATTTTAGAGTTAGAAGGGTCATTAGAGACTATCTAGTCCAACTTTTTATCTGACAGATTAGGAAATGGATCCATAGGAAGAATTTATTTAGTGCCTACTTTGTGCCAGAAAGGTACTCTTGATAGAGCCTGAAGAGCAAACCACTAGCTTGTGGAAATGACTAGACAGAGCTCATGCTGACCCTAACCAGGCTAATCATTACAAGGACAGCATCCTGGATCCAGATGTATTGGCTCCCCAGCAACATGGTCAGAAACACACACGGAGCACTATAGGGATACAAGCCCAATTCCCTGGCTGCAGTTCCCCAAAGGAGACCAACCAGGAGATAATATAAAATGGAACACACTCAGAGACCTGACTGCTGGGTCACTGATACTCTGCCATGCCCATTCATCAAGCTCCTACCCTATTCTGGTCTCACACCCTTTCTCCTAACTTACAAAAATCAAAGCCAGTTAACTCCAAAACAAACATGGCAGCCTTCTTTAGAGATGCTGACACTGTAGCCCCAGACAGATGTACCAAGACCTTGTGGCAGGTGTGGTCAGAAGACATGGCTCAGTGAGAACCACTTGAGGTGGTCTGCACACCCCACTCTGTGCCCTCTTCCAGCTTCTTGCCCAACTGTTCTTCACTCCTTGCCCTATCATAATGACAATGGGAAGCCATATGGTTCAATCCATAGTTATATAATCTATGTACAACTTTGTAAAAATATGGCCACTAAGACAGTCAGTCACCAAGTAAAGACTATTTTCCTCCATAAACAAAGATCATAGACAACTTTAATGATGCACTATCTATAAGGTACTTGCTTTGAGCTTTTCTCTACTTGTGAGAACAGAATTATACCGAACCAATGAAACTCTCATTCAGTTCTCTTACCATTGTCTCTTTAGCTCCTTACCTAGAGCACAAAATTAAAACATACTGGGGAGAAACCTGGGCACTGAAAGGCTCCAGCTCAATAAATTTAACAACATCCCATCAGCATAAAAAAGAACTTCAATACAGAATTTTAAAATGGAATATAATTTCTTAAGTATGACCTGGAGTAGCAAGGATAAGAAATCTAAACAAACCCACTATTATATAAATAATCTTGCATATTCAAAGTCTGAGCTTTAATTAACAACCATAGGTTTCTTTAAAATTTCATTCCAGACTTCTAATTACTTTATGGTCTTTAACATTTTAATAACAAAGATTCCCAGGGAGCAGCAAACTAGGCAGGGTAATGGACAAAGACTCACAGGCAATTTTCACCATCTGCACGTGTATGAACACACACAGACCATCCCAACAGGACCACACAATGTAGAGGGACCAAATACCAACTTTACTAGAGAAGGACAGCTTCTGCTTCTATTCAAAAAGAGCAGACTAATTTAAAACTAGTATGCAGCTCTAGCTCTACTCAACTTCCTTCAAACAAACCCATTTTCATAAATGTAAAGCCTGTGCCAAAGACAAGATTTCACAAATACTTTAACTCCTCCTACCTATTGTGTTGAAACACCAAATTCTTTGACACTTTTTGAAGATGAGTAATCTAGAGATAGAAGGGTTCTCCCCCAAGTAGCATCCTTGAATCTCACCTGCCCCCCATTACTGCAAAACAGTCCTATTATTAATCTTTTGCTAACTCCTCATCATCCAACATGATCTTCCAAGTCTTCTCTGAAGTCCCCAAAGTCCCAACTCTGTCCCATCCACTTCACTCCAAAAGGATGACCTCAGCCTCTAATTCAGTCAACTCTTCTGCTCCATATGTTAAAGCTTCTCTAGACCTCCACCTATCGCTTCCTCCTTGCCCTTTGGCTCACAGGATGAGACGGTGCTTCTTGCCAACACTCACTCTTTATGTGTACCACTGATCTGTCCCCATCTGCCTATTCCCCCACTCTACTGAAACACCTCTCTTTAAGGTAACCAATAATCTATTAATTTCCAAATCCAATTGCTTATTTTCTTAGTCTTTGTCCTCCTTGACCTCTCTGGAAGATCTGATACCGTTGACCACTAATTCACTGATACTCTCTCTGCCACTGACTTCCTCAGGCGCCTTTATCATCTCATCTCTCCCCTCTCTGCAACTCCCTCCTCCTACCTTTCATCTTCCATCTTCAATCTGTTCTTCTATATTGACTCCTTTGTCTCAATCCTCATCCTCTGCGGCCTCTCTGCAACCTTTGGCACAGCTGGATCACCATCTCATCCTACATACTCTTTCTTCTCTCGGTTTTTGTAATTATGTTCTCTCCTGGTTCTCCTATATAATCTCTTCTAAGTTTCTGTGATACTGTACTCTCCTAATTCCTGTACTACCTGTCTGACTGCTCCTTCTTAATCTCCTTTGCCAGATATCATCACAGATCGCATTCACTAACTGTGGGTATTGCCTAAAACTCTGCCCCGGTCCCTCTCGCTTTTCCCTCTACATTATTTCACTTAATGCATAGGTTCCCATGGGTTCAACCATCACTTCTATGCAAGTGATATCAATATTCATATATCCAGCCCTCATCTTTCTCCTGAGTTCTAGTCCCATATCACCAACTAACTCCTGGACATTTCAAATTAGATGTCTCATAGGTATCTCAAATTCAACCTGTCTAAAAGAGAACTCATTTTGTTTCCCTCCCAACCAAATCTTCCCCATTTTCTCATAGAGGTAGGAATGGGAAGGAGAGAAAAATTATTTTTGTTCACTGAAATTTTAAAAATTTTAATTTTTAAAAAGATCACTAAGAAAAACAGTAACTTCTGCTTTCCTATCCTGAGCACCTTTTCACCGTGTATCCTTGCCCTTGAGAACTGGAAAAATTTACAAAGAAAAAATTAAGCAAAACTCACCTGTAATTTTTCCTTGCCTGATTTTCTGGACCTTGTAGTGAATAGAGGTCCCCACCAGCAGATAAATGTCATAAGCTGGGTTCAAAAGGATGTTCTCCAAAATTAGCAACCTGACTTCTGCAGGATGGACATTCTTCAAATGACGAAAGGAAAAGAGTCAGAAAAAGAGATTTTATATGTGTAAGATATATTTAAAGGTTACTACGGGGGTGGAGAAGTTAAAGGAAAATAAAAAGCAGGCCAATACACAATGATTGTAATTCTTCTTGTAAAAACCCCAAATCTCAAACAGCTTGTGCAGAACCCCCAAAGGAACTGTGTCCAAGTCTACTGCAATAGATGTTACCACAATAATTTTCACATAACAAATGGATTTCTAATCCCTACTGTACATAACAAAACATTTTAGATACTTCCTCTGAGTGGATTAGAAATAGGATCTAACCATATTTCTTGAGTAGAAACTCTTAACTAATGATGTTTCTAAGTCATTCTATGAGGGGTCTTGGTTTCCCTTCATTCAAAAGATCCATTACAAGTAACAAGAGAAAGACAAAGCTAGAGACAGACAGATAGACTTCAATTTCCTATTTTATACGATTAAGGCAAAGAGATAGAAGGTCAATGAAGAAAGAGAGAAGGAAATAAGGAGAGAGAAAGGAAAGAAACAGAATTTGAGAGACTGGACAAAGAGATAGACAAACAATGCCCAAGATAAGGAGAAGGCAAAAGCCCTAGGGGAAAAATGAAGGATAAACACACATACAGGTAGAATAAATCAGACATCTGTGGAGTAACATCATCTTGGTTCAATGGGAACACCACTTCTTCCTTCTATTTGCACCTTTATATGGTTGAAATTAAGTTGAGAGACTGACTTGACCCCTGGAAGTTGTCTGTTCCTTCCCTAACAAGCTGAAATCAAGTCAAGGGATAAATGGGAGAATGTCTTGCAACTTCTTACAAATGGCCTGACATCTCCCAAACAATATTCATTCTATCATGCAATTCCCAGCACCCAAATAATAAATGGTAAGTATATCTTTTTGCATGAAAGCCTTACCAACACATATTCTCTTGGCCAATTCCTTCTATCACAAGGAAATGGCCCATTACAAAGACAGGAGATCTTCGAGTCATGCTCAGTTCAGAGTGTGTAAGGACACTGTTTTAATATGTGATCTTTAAATAGAGGAATGCTTTTAACACTGTAACTCAGTGTCAGAACTTTATGCATGCTCAGAAATGATGAAGGCAAAAACTAAGTCAAATAAGTAAGCATGTATTAAGTGCTTAATATATACCAGACACTCTACTAAACAAAAGGATATAGAACCTTGGGTAATGAGAGGCTGCATGGTGTAGTGGGGAGAATGTTGGGTTTGAAGACAGGGAGTTCAATCATTTCAGTCACATATGACCCTTTCTGAACCCATTTGGGGTTTTCTTGGCAAAGATACTGGAGTAGTTTGCCATTGTCTTTTCCAGCTCATTTGACAGATGAGGAAACTGAGGCAAACTGGGTGAAGAGACTTGCCCAGGGTCACACAGCTACTAAGTGTCTGAGGCCAGATTTGAGCTCAGGAAGATGAGTCTCCCTGATTCCAAGCCTGGTAATCTACCTACTGTAGCACCAACCTATCTGGAGTCAGGGAATCCTGTGTTCAAATTCTGCCTCAGACACGAACTCTGGGTTAATCCACTTATCCTTTCTCAGTTTCAGTTCCTTCATTTGTAAAAGGAAGGGACTGTATTCAATGACTTCTAAGGTCACAAGTAGCTTAAAATCTATGTATGATCCTGTGAAAAAAGTCAAGACTGGGGGAAGCTAGGTGGCACAGTGAATAGAGCACTGGCCCCTGGAGTCAAGAGGACCCTAGTTCAAATCCAGCCTCAGACACTTAACACTTACTAGCCATGTGACCTTGAGCAAGTCACTTAACCCCAATAGCCCTGCCCTCCCCCTCCAAAAAAAGCAAAAAAAAAAAAAGTCAAGACTAGTGAGAAGTCTTCAGAGAGTATTACAATAATTCTTATAGTGAAGTAAGATTCCATTACATTCACATACCACAAGTTCAATCAATCAATAAGCCAACCATTAAATATTGATTGAGTACCTAGTATATGCCAGGCACTGTGCTAAGTGCTAGGGACAGAAAAACAAGCAAAAGACAGTCCCTGACCTCAGGGAACTCACAGCCTAATAGCTGTTTAGCTTCCCCAATTAATGGGCATTTGCTTTGTTTTTAGTCTTTACTATTTCAGAAAGTTCTGGTTTACTTATCTCGACACAAATGACACCTGGCTTTGATGTTCTTGGAAGTCTACCTAGTAACAAATCACTGGGTCAAATACCATGGACATTTTAGGCACTTTCTTAGCATGATTCCAAACTGGGTCCAGAATGGTAGGACCAAGACCTTCTTTGTAAATAGTTGCTTGCATGTTGTTTTCCTCTTTAGACTATAAACCCCGTGAGGCCAAGGATTGTTTTCTTCGTATCTCTAGTGTTTTGTATATCTATCTGCCAGTGCCTGGCATACAGTAAGCACTTAATAAATGCTTGTCTCCTTGACTAGAGAAAATGAAACCCTTATAGAGCCTAGACCTGGTCTATCTCTTTCAGTCCCTGGTGTTTAAACTAGTGTACGCTCTTCCTTCTCTAATCCTTCTGGACATTCACTGAGGCTGTGCAAATGTTGGGTGCATAAATTAATTCCCAAGTTTTACTGAAAGTAAAGTGGCAAAGATTCAAGATGCTTATGTGCTATGTGAGAACTAGCAAATCACGAAACTTCTCTGTGCCTCTGTTTCGTTATCTGTTAATTAGGGATAGTAAAAGTTAAAATTACATAAACTTGGAGTACGTAGAGTACACCATGTGAGCAATCATTATTATTATAACTATACCAATCTAAGTTAGCACATTTATTTCCCACCAAAACTTTCAATGCTTCTGATATCCATTTAACTGCTACATAAAGTGAATCAGACAAGTTAAATGTAAATGGGTAGCACTTTCTTGGTTGGTTAAGTTACAAAATTAAGGAACATAAATGAAATGCAAAAATCTTCTTGCTAAAAAAGATATGCCCCAAGAACCTGGAAAGTAGATTGTACTAACCAGAAAGGGCAATTTCATTACTGTGGTTAAAATGGAAATACAGTTACTTTAGATTACAAAGAAATAAAAAGCCTAAATTCACATGGGAGCTGGGCAAGGTGCCAGCATAGCAGTTACAGCATACTTGTCTGCTGGCCTTTTGATCACAACACCTTTAGAGATGAGAAGCTAATGAGAGATGGAATGTGTTTCTGAGCGGGGTCAAGAACAACTTGGGGCAGGAGGGGGTGGTCAGGCAGGTGGTCAGCCCTCCATTCAACAGCCCTCTGAAGTCAACTCAGAAACGAGCTGATTCTTTATAAGAAAAGTTGTAGGCTAAGAGCCAAATGGGAAGAGAAAGAAAGGTCTTCACAAGCTGGGTGTGAGGTATTGGAGGGTAGGAGTGTGTGGAAGGAGATCCTGTGACATAGCTAGGGATCCTAAATCACTTGAGTATGTCTCAATGGTCAGAAAGACAATTCTAAGGCAAAAACTGAATCTCTTGACAAGCTGCTGACACAGCTCCTCTCAGCTCCCCATCAAAGCAAGAATGAATGAGTGGCACTTTGTGGTGGGGGAAGAACTCGGACACATAATTCTTTTTCCTCCATCAACCTCTGTGTCACAGCTTCAGAACTTCAAGTCTTGAGAAAAAAAATGCATTAAATCTCTTCAATAAAGGTCAGATATCCAAGATAATAGATGAAATAAAAGATAATAGATGAAAAAAACCAAGAGTTGGCCCTTAATTGATAGTTGGTCAAAAGATATGAACAAATAAATATTTTTTCAGAAGAATTGCAAGTAGTTAATAACCATAAGAAAAAGAAATATTCTGAATTATAAATGACAAGGGAAATGCCAATTAAATCAAACCTGTGGTTTCATTTCACACACAGAAAATTGGCAAAGATGATAAAAGACTAAAATAGTCTATGTTGGAGGTGCCATGGGAAGACAGGTATATTAATATATAGGAAGTGGGGCTGTGACATGGTCCAGTGATTCTATAACTAAACTAGAAAAATGACTAAAATATTCATACCCTTTTAGCCAGTGATCCCACTATTAGACATGGAACACAGGAAGGTCAAAAAAAGAGGAGAGGGTCCCACACATACCAAAATATCCATAGCAGCATATTCTGTGGCAAAGTTTTGTGATTTGCTAGTTCTCACATAGCACAAAAGTGTCTTGAAACTTTTTATATATTTTTATTTATTTTTGTTTTGAAATATATTCAGTGGTACTATAAAACAGGAAACAAACTGGGTGCCCATAGAGTGGCTAAACCATTTGTAGGGCATAAATGTAACATTATATTATTGTACCATAAGAAATAATATCAAGGAAACTGAGAAATTTGGGAAGACTTGTATGAACTCATGAAGAGCAAAGTAAGAAAAGCAAAAAAAAAAAAATACAAAGCCATCACAACAATGAAATGAAAAAGGAAACAATGTGAAGAAAACAAACCGCTAAAACTCAAATGAACTCCAGTGAATACAATGTCCTATCTTAACTTTATAGGACAGTTGAAGAAGCATAGCACCACCTTGCCTAACTTTTGGTGGAAAGGAAGTGGACTAGAGGGGCACAATGAGACATATGCTATCAGACAATCAAGCTGTTAGCTTGCTTTGCTTAAGTGTGTATTTTTTTTTTAACAAAGGAGGTTTCATTGTGTGTCAGGTGTGGGATATGTGGCTATTGGGAAATAACACTGATGTTTGAAAAAAGCACCAAAAAACTCCAAACCATCCTCTGAAATTCCTATGTTATGAAATATTGAGCTGGAAATACTGTTTTTATATTTACAATTTGAGGGATTTTTGTTTTGAAATATATTCTCATGCACCTATAAAACACTCACCTAAGATTCTTTTCTCTTTACCTTGGGGATTATAGGGAATTTGCAATTTACCATTCATTACTACCTTATACACCACTTCTTGAATCCGTGCTTTCAACTTGGAACTCCCCGTCTTCATTCCAGACACTAAAATTGTGTCTCCTTGCTTGGCCACTTTCTCCATCTCTGATATGTAGGAAGGAGGTATATACGTAGACTCTAAAAACTTGAGGATCCTGGAACAGAAATGACATATCTTATAGACTCAGGAGAGTAGGACACAGGACAATGTAATTTAATGTTCAGTCAGCATTCTTTAGATTAGATGGAGACATTTAAATTCCACAGTGTATCTAAATTTGTACATTCAGTGCATAATCTATAGCAAGAGTCACAATTAAACTGGTGATTTCACCCATACATGAACACATTTTTATTCTCACCAAGGTCACTTAGTCTTTTGATATCATTAGTTTTCTTACTTGGTTTTACTGAAACACCAGACGGCTTTGTAAAAAATTATGTTTTATTTTCTTCAATCAGAAAAAAAATCTCTTTCAAAATATTCTTTTCATGTTTGTTATATCTTGAAGTTGGTCATCGTCTAGCTCCAGGACTTAGGTGCATTTGAAGTTGGGAAGCCCACCTAGGTGGGAAATAACACCTGAGGGATATGGGAAGAGTGCTGCCCCACCAGAAAGGTCCAGGTAAAGAGAAAGAGTTGAAAGGCAAATTTCCCTTCGAACACAGGAAAGAAGCATAATTTGGAGAGAGCATCCTCGAGAGACACATGTGACAGGTGCAGAGCATCATGGATACTGAGAGAGTCTGGGCAAATCAAAAGCCATGGCTATAGCTGCCATTCCTTGAGGGCCAGTCAGTTGTGAGGGCTATGTACTAGGCTTGTAAAGGGTAAACAAAGACAAGATGTTTCTTTTAATGAAATAAGGCTTACTCAAGTACCGTCAACAATGTTACCTAAGTCAAAATTTCCATTTTTGTCCCCGACCAACAGACTTCAATGGTTGTAAATTAAATTTGATCATCCAAATAAATGCTTGGGAAATCAGCCATCTAACACCAGGATTATCAGCGGAACACTAATAATCCCATGAATCATCCATTTTACTTCCTCTGAACAGACAACAAAAACTCACAAATAGTTAATATCCTTTAATCAACTATATTTTTATTTTTCTCATTCTATACTTATTTTTTTAATCTCAAAAACATAACATATTAATCACTGACTATAATCAACTCTAAATAATGAGAATGAGGCACTGCCATGAGGTCCTCCAGTTATTTTTGCATTTTATCCTTGACTATTGGAGTGGAAGGAGCTATTCTACCCATACCTTTCTGTACAACTGCTAATTCTTAAAAATATGAGTGACAGACTTTGGGATCCTGATTTTATCATCTGGTAGGTTAAAGCATATGACAGACTGTAAAATTTAAAGCCAGAAAGGACCTTAGAACTCACTTAGTCCAACTCCCTCAGATGAAAAAACAAGGAACCAAAAGGTAAAATAATCCACCCAAAATTACACAGGTAGAAAATAACAGAGCTGGGATCCAAACCTAGCTTCTCTGAGTCAGAACTCAAGAGTTCTTTCCCTACTGGTTTTAGGACATCCACTAATTTGATGATCATGTAATCTAAGTCTTCCATCAAAGTCTTCAAATACATAAATGTATTTGTATTTCTAACACTTGGGATAGTTCTGGATACATAAGACTGGAAAGAATTATAACACAATAAGCTTTTAATAAATCTTTTTTCATTCATTCATTCATTCATTTATAAATGTTAACCAGGTAGCTGAAGGCACAGCAGAGAGACTTTTGTGCTTGGCATCAGGCAGACCCCAAATGCTACCTCGGACAACTATTTATAAGGTATGTGACTGTAAGGAGGCCATAACTTCTCTGGGCCTCAGTTTTCTCACCCATAAATTGAGGGGGTTGAACCTCTATGACCTCTAGGTGCTTTTCCAACTCTAAATCTCCAATCCCATGATCCTCTAATAGGGCCAAGGTCACAATCTTGTCCCTGGCACCTCCTTCCAGGTCGACATCAATCACTTAATCTACATTTTTAAAAATAAGTTTTGTTTTGTTTTTTCAGGAAGAGCAAATTATACATAATAGTCTTGGAGTTTCACATACAATCATCTCATTTTCTGTTTTACTATGTTTTGGAAATGTTTGTTTTATTTCTTAAGCTCAGAATAAAATAAATCTTTTAAAAAATAAAACACTTTTTTTTAAATGTTTTTTTTTGGAGGGGGGAAGACAGGGCAATTGGGGTTAAGTGACTTGACCAAGGTCACACAGCTAGTAAGTGTGTCAAGTGTCTAAGGACAAATTTGAACTCAGCTCCTCCTGACTCCAGGGTCAGTGCTCTATTCACTGTGCCACCTAAAATATAATTTATTTTTACTTAATTTTATACTTTAATTAAGGCTTGGAAGGCAAAGAAAAAAGTAAGCTTACATTCTAAAGGGGGAGACAACATTTAACTATTCAATTACATACACAATGAAAATGAGGTTCTCTGGGAAGGAAAGGTCCCAGCAGCTAAGAGTAGGGACAATGGCTTCATGCTTCTTCATGATGTTTACACAAAGGAGAATATGGTGCAGAAAAGACAGCACACAGTTCAAATCTGGCAATGTCATTTATTATTTGTGTGATCCTGGGCAAACTCTGTACCTTGGTTATCTCATCCGTAGAGATGAAGGGATTGGATCTCCATGATCACTTCCAGCTCTAAAACTATGATCCTAGACAAATCTATGGACAGCTAGGTAGCACTGAGCCTGGAGTCAGCTGGCCATGTGTTCAAATGTGACCCTTACACATACTAGCTGTATGACCTTAGACAACTTACTTAAACCTGTTTGCTTCAGTTTCCTCATCTGTAAAATGAACTAGAGAAAGAAATGGCAAATTACTCCAGTATTTTTGGCAAGAAAACTCCAAATGAAGAGCTAGACATAACTGACACAAATCAACAACAACAAATATGAATCTATATAAAACACACTTGAACTTCTGAGTGTGCATCAAGGGGACAGAGAGAGAGTGGATGACGGTGCTCTGGGCATCTGCACGGCAGCATTTATTCACAGGATATGGGAATAATAACACTGATAACTGGCATTTACCAAGCACTTTGACATTTGCAAAGCATTATATACGCATTATCTCATTTGAGTCTCATGAAAAGCCTGTGAGGTTAAGAACAGGTTAAGTTATCATCTCCATTTTAAAGATGAAGAAATTGGGGCTCAGAGGGTTTAAGGGACTTGCCCAAGACCGAACAGTGAGTGTCAAGAAGTAGAATTTAGTCTCAAGTTTCTCTTGCTAGGGCTAGTACTCTTCCAGTAGACCCCAATGTCACTAGGTGCCAGACGGCAGGACACGGAGTTCAACACAGGTCAATACCTTTGACCACAGAAGTCTCTGATGTTGAAAGGGAAAGAGAATTTGCAGATGGCCCTAGATTGAGCATCAGCATCTATAATATTTGTACCAATTGGATGTGGAAAAGTGAGAGCTTTATATGAGGTTTTCTTCAAAGACAGTTTATCCAGCTTTTGTTAACACTAATTTTTTTTTTTTTAAGCAATCGGGGTTAAGTAACTTGCTCAAGGTTACACAGCCAGTTATTTGTGGGTGTGGTGCTGAGTATCTGAGCCCGGATTTGATCCAGGTCATCCCGACACTGGAGCCGGTGCTCTTACTCGCTGAGCCACCTGGCTGCCCCTAAGCAATTGGGGTTAAGTAACTTGCTCAAGGTTACACAGCCAGGTGTTTCTGGGTGGGTGCTAAGTGTCTGAGCCCGGGATTCGATCTCCAGGTCTTCTCAACACTGGAGCCGGTGCTGTTACTCGCTGTGCTACCTGGCCGCCCCTATGTTAACACCAATTTAAAACTAAAAATAAATGAATAAATTTCTGGACTATGTTAAGGACTAAGCCTGTACTTTTAAGGCACCCTTAGAATTTAAATAATATGATGTCATGATGTAAAACCAGCAAAATTCTTTTGAGAGAGGACACAGGACTCAGAAGAAAAATGCAGTGGTCCTGAAGTAGCAGATTTTAGTTTGAATGTCCCATCTTCTACTCATTGACTGAGGATCTCTGGGGTGCATGCTAGCTCTTAATCTCTAGCCATATGATCCAATGACCTTTCTAAACCTCCATTTCTTTACCTACATAATGGGGGTAATAATAGTTTCACTAAGTCCTTGGAGTTGCTCTAAGGATAAAATGAGAATCCATGTAAAAAAATTGTAAGTTTTAAAGTGTTATATAAATGTTAGCACTGATGATGATGATGATGTAAATTGTCTTTATAATAATATAAAACCAGAGTTTCTGGCTAAAACTCTAGCTGAATCCTTCTCTCCAATCCTTCATAAGAGAATAAATGTTCTCCTTGTTGTTTAGTCATTTAAGTCATGTCCAACTCTTTGGAACCCCATTCGGGGCTTTCTTGACAAAGATACTGGAAGTCTGCCATTTCCTTCTCCACCTCATTTTACAGGTGAGGAAACTGAGGCAAACTGGGTTAAGTGACTTGCCCAGGGTCACACAGCTAGGAAGCATCTGAGGTTATATCTGAACTCAGGTCCTTCTGATTCTAGGTCTGGTGCTCTAAAAAGCACAGGACTAAATAAAAAAGATCTGGGTTTAAATCTCACCTCAGATGCTTGCTAGCTTTGTAACCTTGAGCAAGTCACTTCCATTCTCTAGACCTCAGCTTCCATGGAAAATGGGGATGGGAATAACAGGACTTAGTTCACAAGGTCGTCAGGATCAACAGCGAGTGCTTGCAACCACAAAGCACCATAAAAATGTCCACCAGCTTTGATTGCTATAAGTCAGGCACCATGCTAAGTATGAAGCATAGACAAAAGGAAACGATTGTCCCTCCCCTCAAAGAGCTTACTGTCTAATGGGGAGAGACAACATGCAAACAACTACATAAACAAGATACAAAGAAAATAAATGGAAGCACATCTTCAGAGAGAAGGCACCAGTAAGGTGGATTTTTAAAAAGCTGTTATGCAAAAGCCAATTAAGAAAAGACAAGGTTCCGAAGAAACAATCCATCTCAGTAGATTCTCAACAAAGAAAATTGTGTCAAAATACCCTGAGAAAAGTGAAAAGAGTACAAGAAATCCTTTCCATGATGCTTTTATTCCTGGGGATCAATATGGCAAATTAGTCTAATGTTTAATTTTGATTAAAAAATTACCTTCTCTCTTAAAAAAAAAAAAGAAAGAAAATGCAAAGATTGCTTACCTGAGAGCATTATGGGAGTCTGAGAAACCATCAGCTTCTGTATCCTTTACTATTGTCCAATCAAAAACCAGCCCAGCCAAAGTGCTGAATGTGTTGCCTGAGAAAAAAGAAGATGGATGGGTAAAAATGAACAGGGACCACATTAGCCTTTATTATTAGTGAAATATATGAGTACTTATGTCAGGCTATGCCCTGTGCTTAGTGGGTGTTGTTTAGTCATGCCAACTCCTTGTGATACCCCATTTGGGGTTTTCTTGGCAAAGATAATGGAGTGGTTTGCAGTTTCCTTCTCTGGTCATTTTACAGATGAGGAAACTGAGGCAAACAGAGTTAAGTGACTTACCCAGAGTCACAGAGCTAGTAAGTGCCTGAGGCCGGATCTGAATTCAAGAACATGACTATTTCTGTTTCCAAGCCCAGTGCTCTAACCATTGTTACTACCTAGTGGCCCCCATCTGCTTAGTGCTAGAAAGGATAAAAAATATATATAAAAAATGGCAATGGCCTCCAACTGAGATGAAAATCTAAGACTGATACATATGAAACAGTTACAGAGAGGTTATAATTAAGTGCTAAATTGTGTGCCCAGGGAGCCAGAGGACTCACCTAGCACAGCCCTTGGGGGATTTCTGCAATCTGTTTGTGCCAGAGTATCACTCTTGGGAGGTTTTGAATTATTGCTTGCCTTGCCCTTTCTTCCTGTGTTTAAATCATCCAGGTGTTACTGTACTTGGTTCCTTTGTACTGATTTGTACAGCCTTGATCCCTTCATTCCTCCTGGCTCACTCATCAATGCTGGGAATTGATTGATACCTTTGTTCTGATTTATGTTGTCTTGTATAAAAGGCTTAAGCCTGAGAAATCATTCCTGGGTCTCTTTAAAACAGGGCATCTGGACCTGAACTGCACATCTCTGCATCTCCTTGATCATGAATACTCAAAGGACACCACTGCTGCTGTGTAACCCAGAGTCAAGGGACACTGGGATTTGGAAGTGATTGTGTGGCAGAAATCGCCAATGTTCCTGCATGCTTCCTTTGCCCATTATTGAGCATCACAGCTTGAGATGACCTGTCAAACACTGAATGTGGAAGTACACTCCTTGCCTCAGCTCTGATCCCTGAGAACATACCCGATCATCTGAGGCAATCGGGCAGCATATGCTATAGAGCTGTAGACTTCAAAGAGGGACATCTAAAGAAGTCAGTAAAAAATTCATGGGAGAGGCAAGGTTTGAGCTGGACCTCAATTGTGCCACAATAAAAATAACTTCACTAATAATACTTACTAATCTAAATTTATAAGAAGACCCCCTTGTTTAAGTGGCTTAGCGTGTTGAGTGTTAATTCCCCATGCTGCTCTGGTCTGCTTGGGAAAAATATGTCATTTTCCCGTGTCCATAGAGATATTGATAATCCAAATAACCACTGCATTGCTACCTTCTGACAGACTGGCAATGAATTCAAGGTGTAGAAAAAAATAGATATGTTTTGGATATGGCCAGTATAGGAATTTGTTTTGCTTGATTACGAATATTTACTGCAATTTGTTTAGTTTTTCTTTTTCCCCTCCAAAGCTAGAGGGAAAGAAAATTGATTATTGTCAGTTTAAAAAAACCTCACAAAATTTAATAAAACAAACTAACAAATAAAAACCAATAACTACTGTATTTCAGAGGATATATATGCTTAAGGGTCATGCCTTTTCTGACATCCTTGTTAAATTTCCCTGATTTCTTAGAGAGGGGGCAGCTAGGTGGTGCAGTGAATAAAGCACCTGCCCTGGAGTCAGGAGGACCTCAGTTGAAGTCTGGCCTCAGACATATGACATGTGTGACGTTGGTCAAGTCACTTAATCCCAATTGCCCTGTCTTCACCCCCTCCAAAAAAAAAAGAATGAAATAAAATTCTTAGAGTATTCCATGGGCCGAGTTCATTATTTCCACAGCTGGTAAAGTAGTAAACAAACATTTGGTTAATGCTCACTATGGTAAACACTAGGTGTAAAGGAAGAGGCAAAAACATTATTCCTAACCCCAAAGAGCTTATATTCTAACAGGGAAATAACATGCAAATAACTATATGCATGCAAAATTCTATACAGAGTGGATGAAAGATAATCTCTGAGGAAAGTTGATGGGGAGAGGAGGGAGGAAAAGGTCTCCTGCAAATGAAGGATTCTGGTCAAGTTGTAAGGGAATTCAAAGAAATTAAAAGGCTGAAATAAGGGAGAACACTCTAGGCATGGGTGAAAATGAGTACAAAAGCATGGAGATGGGAGATTGTGTCATGTGTAAATAATAGCCAGTAGGCCAGTGTAGCTGGAACACAGGGAATATGGTGGGGACAAAGACTGGAAAGACTGGAAAGGCAAGAAAGTTATGAAGGGCTTTAAATGTCAAATAGAGAACTTTATCTTTGACCTTGGGGGCAGCTAGGTGGTGCTTTGAATAAAGTGCCAAGCCTAGAATCAGAAAGATTCCTGATTTCAAATCTGACTTCAATCTGACTTATTATAACTATGTGACCTGGCCAAGTCACTTCATCCTGTTTCCCTCAATTTCCTTATCTGTAAAATGAGCTAGAGAAAAAAATGGCAAACCACTCTAGTATCTTTGCCAAGAAAACTGAAATGGGGTAAGAGAGTCAGACGTGACTGAAAAATGATTGAGCAACAAATATCTGACCTTGGAGCTAACAGAGAGCCACTGCAGTGAACTGAACTGAAAGTTGGGAGAGGGGACATGTCAGACTTAGCTTTGGGAAAATCACATTGGCAACTGAGTAGAGGCTGCAAAGAGAGATCTGAGACAAAAAGATCAATTAGAAGGCTACTACAATAATGTCAATGAAAGGTGATGAGGATCCTTGCTAGGGTGGTGGCTTGTGTGAATGGAGAAAAAGACATATATATGAGAGATGTTCTCTATAACAGTTGAAAAACCAAGGTTTGACAGTAGGTTGGATGTGTCGGGTAAACTGAGGATGAGCATGAGGTTGTGAGCCTGGATATTGGGAGTATGGTGGTGCCCTTGATAGTAATGTGGGGTTACTTCTGGATCATGTGATCAGGAAGGAGGACTAGACACTTTCTCTAATCCTCTCCAAAACAAGACTTACATGCAAAAGCTAAAGCTATTTCAGCTGTCACTGAGACGACTGATGAGAGGCCACTCAGTGAACTAACCAGCAAAGAAGACTAATAATCCCTAACTCAGCAGCTCCTTCCCCATAGGCTACCACGCTCTGGCAAGGACGGACAAAGTGACCCACAGGCTTGCAAGACAACTCAGTTCCGCCAAGCTCTCCCTCATGTCATAGAAAACCAAAAGCTGAGTCTGGCTGGCACCACAGCAAGGCAGTGTGTTGTGTTGCAACAGTGCTCAGCCAAAGAAGTGAGGAACAGAGGGAAGTGGAACAGGGAACGAGTGTGTGGGAGGCTTCTCTGGGCCTGAAGAAAAGGGAACTGGCCTCCAGATGCGGCCAGTGCTGCACCCTCAGAAGCCACCTGGAGCAGAGGCAGAACTGAGGTTCACTTAGCTCCTGAGGAAATTTCTTTTAAAAAGAAAGGAGTCAGAAAGCAAGCAATAAGGAAATATAAAGACAAATTACCAAAGCTCTTTGGAGGAAGGAAACTCAGTTAAAGACCTTGAACACAAACAGATGAACAAGAAGGGAAGAGATTAATCACAAAAGTAAGTATGGTCCCCAGATCATCTAAATGAACATAGATAGAAAAGACAAAGGAAGATGAATCAGCACCTGATGAGACAGAGGACCCTGTGGGTTCTCAATAGAATATAGAACCAGAGCAGGGTGTTCCCAGATGGTTTAAGAGAGAACGATGGGGAAATTTAGAAGAGGGGAGGGCATGAGAGAAAAGAGGATGAGTTCTGTCTTAGCTATGTTGAGTTAGACATGCAAAAGGGACAAGTGGTTCAAGATGTTCAAAAGGTTGTTGGTGATATGACAGGGGAGCTCAGGAGAGAAACTACAGCTGCATATATAGACCTGGAATTATGTAGAGATATGATAACTTGACCTATGGGAGTGAAGAAGATCATCAGGAGAGACAGTATAGAAGAGAAACAAGCCCAAGACAGAGTCTTTGGAAACACTCATAGTTAGTGGGCATGGCTTGGATGAAGATCCAGAAAAAGCAACTGAAGGGAGTGGTAAGAGAGGTAGTAGGAGAACTAGGAAACAGTAGTGCCACAAAAACCTAAAGGGGAGAGATAATCCAGGAGAAGGAAGTGATTAGTAGCATCAAAGTTTACAGAGAGGTCAAGAAGAATGAGTACTAAGAAACGGCCATTAGATTTGGAAATGAAGGGATCACTGATAACTTGAAAAAAAGAAGTTTCAGTTCAGTTATGAGTTTTGAAGCCAGAATACAGATGGCTTAAAAGAAAGTGAAGAGAGTAAGTAGAGTCACCTCAGGTAGACGGCTTTCTCAAAGTTAGCTGAGAAAGAGAGGAGAGATATCAGGTAGGAGTTAGCATAGGTAGCAGATAAAGTCAAGGACTTTTTTTTAAAGCAATTGGGGTTAAGTAACTTGCTCAAGGTTACACAGACAGTTATTTTGTGTGGGTGTTAAGTATCTGAGGCCAGAACCGATCCCAGGTCTCCTGAATCCGGGGCTGGCGCTCTTACTCACTGTACCACCTAGCCACACCAAAGGTCACACGGCTAGTTTTTTTATGTGTGTGTGTGTTAAGTGTCTGAGGCCGGATTTGAACTCAGGTCCTCCTGACTCCAGGGAAGGTGCTCTATTCACTGCATCACCTAGCCACCCCAAAGTCAAGGATTTTTTTAAAGAATGGGGAGATATGACTGTGTCTGGAGGAAGCAGGGAAATTGTTGATCAGTAGGAGTATAAAAAAAAGTATTGTAGCTACAGATACATCCAGCAAATCCAGTCTTTTTCTCCAAAGGAAATCAACCTTGGCAATGAAAGAAGAGGCAGTCTATCTCAAAGGGGTTTGTAGAATCAATGTTGAAGTTATTGGGATAAACACGAAGTTTTCTTCATTGCTATTAGGTCTTAAGAGATCTATGGGGTTTTTCTGTTTTTATTTTGGTTTTGTCTGAGAAACTAAGAACTAGAAGTGAATTCAAGGGCAAGGTCTTGGTGCTTAAGAGATATCCAGTAGTATTGGGAGAAGTTGCATTATCCCAGAAGGATAAATTATCACTGGCACTAAGGGAACTCAAGGCTAGAGAGAAGAAATGTTTGGGATTTCCCCCAAAGCATTCATGGAATCGTAAGCTGAGAATTGGAAGAGACCTTAGAGGGACTTCTCATTCAACTCTCAAATTTTACAGATGGAGAAACTGATGATCAGAGAAGTTAAGTACCTTGCCCAAGGTCAGACAGGTGACATACCTAGCATTTGAAGTCAGGACCTGTGACTCCCAATGTAGCACTCTTTCTACTTTACCATATATTCATGTTGTATATATCTGCTGAAAATTCATTAGATACAATCATTTTTCTTTAGATACAACCATTTCTCAATTCTCCCTACCACTAGTCTCTCCTCATTTCAAATCTAACCCATTCATTCTGCCAGATTCATCTTCCTCAAGCAGAGTTCTGATCATGTGACTATTCTTTTCTAGAACTTACTGCCTAAAGAATAAAATTCTAGCCTCCTGTCTTTGCATTAAAGGCCCCCAAATATCCCTAAAACTTTATTTCACCACCTCCTCCTCTTTCCTCTTTCTCCTCAATGTGCATCCTATGTTCCACCCAAGCCAAGGTGACATTCACTCCTCCCACTATGACTTGTTCATACTGTTCTTTCATCTCTCCTTTGTCTAGCCTCTTCTAAGACACATGTAACTCAACAGTTCAGATAATCAATAATCATTTACTAGGTACCTCCTATGTTCCCCACACCATGCATGTATATGTTATAAATATACAAAGTATACAGTGCAGATAGGGAGAGAGGACAATGGCAGCCAGACAATCAGTGGAGGCTTTGTGGCACTTGGTTAATACTTTGAAGGAAGAGAGGGATTCTGCGAGAAAGAAAGGAAGAGAGAGCTCATTCTGAGTAGAGACAGTCAGTACAAAGGCACAGGACTAGAAGATGTGATGCTATGTGAGGAACAGAGAGAAACAGTCTGAGTGTGGAGACATAGTGTATAACAAGGCTGGAAAGAGAGGTTAGGGCAAGTCATGAAAGGATGTAAAAGTCAAACAGAGTAGGTTATATTTTATTCCACAGGCAAGAGGGAGCCACTGGGTAGGGGAGTGACATGGTCAAATCTGGGCTTAAGGAAAATTAATTTAGCAGCTATGTGGAGGAAGGAATCATTTGCTGGGTTTAGAGGAGCTTGTGGCAGGAAGACTAATTAGAAGGTTGTTTCAACAGTCTTGGTGAGAGGCGATGAGAGCCTGAACTGCATAGTCCTGACTACATGAATAGAGGGAAGGGGTTGGACTTAAGAGATGGTATGGGGGCAGCCAGGTAGCACAGCGAGTAACAACACCGGCTCAAGTATCAGGATGACCTGGGGATCGAATCCAGGCTCAGACACTTAGCACCCACCCAGAAACACCTGGCCGTGTAACCTTGAGCAAGTTACTTAACCCCAATTGCTTAGGGGCGGCCAGGTAGCTCAGCAAGTAAGAGCACCGGCTCCAGTATCGGGATGACCTGGATCAAATCTGGGCTCAGATACTTAGCACCACACCCAGAAATAATAACTGGCCGTGTAACCTTGAGCAAGTTACTTAACCCTGATTGCTTAAAAAAAAAAAAATGGTATGGAAGTAAAACAAGATCTGGCAACTGATTGGATATGGAGGGTGAGGAGTTGAAGATAATACTGAGGTTTCAAATGTGACAGAATGGAAAAGCAGCAATGACTTTGACAAAAACAGAGATGTTTGGCATGGTGTGAATTTTGGGGAAAAGTTCTTTTTTGTGCTTTTTGAATTTAAGATGTTCTTGGGGTAGAAGCAGGAAAATTCCCTGTGTTCCCCCCATAACCACCTCAAATACTTATAAAAATGGCTAAACAAACTTTAGGGCTACAGAACCCACAAAGTGACAGAGAGAAACAAATCTCCTGCTGAAGACAGCGAGCAGGCCTACAGGAAGGGTCAATCACAGCGCTCTGGGAGCACAGCACAGCCCCGCCTGAGCCTGCGGTTTTAGCCTCAGGGTGGTCCGACCAGCTGCAGCTAGAGGGACATAGATAGAGTAGATCAGCTGTGCAGGTTTCCAGAATTACCAACCCATAAACGCCAAACACAAAGTAAGAGGTCAGTGTAGACTTTGGGAACAGGGAATCTGGGAGTGCAGTCTGGCCTCTGCCCTCAGAGGGAGAAGTGGCTGTGGCACAGTGGCCACAGTAGTGAGACTGCTTCAGAGCTTCTGGCCTGCAGATTGTAGGGAGACCAAACAAACAATCTGAGGAGTAATTGCTCTTCTTTAACCTGCTTGGATCTGGATCACTGTCTGGGGTGGAGGTCCTAGAGTGGGTGACCAGGTGCCAGAACGGGTGGAGGCTTCAGAGAGGGCAGCCAATTAATAGCTCCAGCAGCTATGAAAACCCCAGCTATTTGGGGTAAATCTCTCCTGTCTGGAAACAGAGTTCTACTGTGGCATAAAGCTCAAAAGTCAAGTAATTGAGTGGCAACATGAGCAAGCAAAGGAAGCAAAGCAAGCACGGAAATCCAACCTTGGATTCCTTTTTTGGAAATAAAAAGGATTAGAGCATAGAATAGCAGGAAGACAATGAAGTCAGAACTCCTGAACCAAAAGCTTCCAAGAAAAATATGAACTGGTTACAGGCCATAGAGTAGCTTAAGAAGGATTTTGAAAACCAAATAAGAGAAATGGAGGAAAAATTGGGAAGAGAAATGAGAATGATGCAATAAAATCATGAAAAGAGAGTCAAAAAACTGACTGAAGAAAATAATACCTTAAAAAATAGACAAACCCAGATGGCAAAAGAGGCTCAAAAAGCCAATGAGGAGAAGGATGCCTTAAAAAGACAAAGTTGCCAGATGGATAAAGAATCTCAAAAGCTCACTGAAGAGAATCATTCCTTCAGAATTAGATTGGAGCAAATGGAAGCTAGTGACTTTATGAGAAATCAAGGTACTATTAAATAGATCCAAACAAATGAAAAAATAAAAGGCAATGTGAAATATCTCATGGGAAAAACCACTGACCTGGAAAATAGATCCAGGAGAGAGAACTTAAAAATTACCGGACTACCTGAAAGCCATGATCAAAAAAAGAACCTAGATATCATCCTTCAAGAAATTCTCAAGGAAAATTACCCTGATGTTTTAGAACCAGAGGGCAAAATAGAGGTTGAAAAAATCCACTGATCACCTCTTGAAAAAAGATCCCAAAAAGAAAACTCCTAGGAATATTATAGCCAGGTTCCAGAGTTCCAAGATCAAGGAGAAAATATCATAAGCAGCCAAGAAGAAACAATTTTAATATTGTGGAAACACAATCAGGATAACACAGGATCTGGCAGCTTCTACATTGAGGAATCAAAGTGCTTGGAATATGATATTCCAGAGGTCAAAGGTGCTGGAATTAAAACCAAGAATCACCTACCCTGCAAAACTGAATATCATGTTTCAGAGGAAAACATGGTCATTCAGTGGAATAGAGGACTTTCAAGCATTCTTGATGAAAAAAAATCAGAGTTAAATAGAAAATCTGACATTCAGATACAAGAAGCAAGAGAAGCATGAGAAGGCAAACAGGGAAAAGAAATCATAAGGAACTTATCAAAGTTGAACTATTTACATTCCTATGTGGAAAAACGATAATTGTAACTTATGAAACTTTTCTCAGTATGAGAATAGTTGAAGAGAATATATATATGTGTGTGTATGTGTGTGTATACATACATATATATGTCTATATAGGAGGGTATATGGGCATATGAATACATATGTGAGTGTGTCTATATATGTGTACAGGTATACACAGAGGCCATAGGACCAACTGAATAGGAAGGGATGATACTTAAAAGGTGAAATTGAGAGGTAAGAGAGGAATATAATGAGAGGAGATGGGAGAGACAGAATTGGGTAAATTATCTCATATAGAAGAGGTAAGGGAAAACTGTTACAATGAAGGGGAAGAACAGGAAGGCAAAAGGGAACGGATCAACCTTACTCTCATTGAATTTGGCTTAGGGAGGGAATGACATACACACTAAATAGGGTATCTCACCCGACAGGAAAGTAGGGGGGAAGGGGATTGAGAGGGGGGATGATGGAAAGGAAGGCAGGTTGGGACATGCAGTTTGAGATATTATTTATTAGACAATTGGTGATAAAGGACTGAGCCCAGAGGAAAGACTGGAGCTAAATGCCTAGATAGATGTGTCACCTGTATAAAGATGATAATAACATTCCTAAATGGAAAAATGATAATTGTAACTGATGAAACTTTTCTCAGTATGAAAACAGTTGAAGGGAATAGAAATATATATATTTCTATATCGGAGGGTATACAGGTATATGAATACATATGTGAATGTGTGTATATGATTACAGGTATACACAGAGGGCACAGGACCAATTTAATAGGAAGGGATGATACTTAAAAGGTAAAATTAAGAGGTGAGAGAGGAATATAATGAGAGGAGATGGAGAAAGACAGAATGGGGTAAACTATCTCATAAAAAAGAGGCAAGGGAAAATGGTTACAATGGAGGGGAAGAATAGGAAGGCAAAAGGGAATGGGTCAACCTTATTCTCATTGAATTTGGCTCTGGGAGGGAATGACATACACACTAAATGGGGTATCTCACACTACAAGAGAGTAGGGGAGAAGGGGCTGAGGGGGAATGATGGAAGGGAGGGCAGGCTGGGAGGGAAGTTGGAAGCACTCACTTTTGAAAAGGGACGGTATCAAAGTAGAGAATAGAATAAGTGGGAGGTGGGATAAGAGGGAGGGAAATATAGTCAGTCTTTTACAATATATCTACTATGTTAATGTTTTGCATTAGCCACACATGTACAACCTCTACTGAAATGCTTATCTTCCCAGTAAGGGTGGGTGACAAGGGAGGAAGGGAATGAATGTGGAATTCAAAGTTTTAAAATCAAATGTTTAAAATTATATATATATACACACATACATATATATACATATATACACATATATACTCTTATTAATACGATTTTACATGTAATTGGGAAATAAGATATACAGGCACTGGGCATAGAGATCCACCAGGCCCTACTGGAAAAGTCAAAGGGGGTATGGGAGAAGATATGGGAGAGAGCAGATTGGAGGAGGGGATATGCTGTGGGATTGCTATATTGGGGCGGTGGGTAGGGGAAAAACGGGGAGAAAATTTGCAACTCAAAATCTGGCAGAAATGAATGATGTAAATCAGAAGTTAATAAAGCATTTGAAAAATGAAAAAAAAATAAAAAACCCAACCAAATAAAAAACTTTACTTGATTCCCCCCCCCAAAAAAAAGATGATAATAATATTCTAAGGAGTTAAGGAGGTCACTGAGAGAGTATAGAGAGGGAAGGAGAAGAGGGTCCAGGACATATCCTTGGAAAATATCCGCCGATAGGGAGTATGATACGATAAGCCAGCAAAAGAAACTGAGAAGGAACAGATAGACAGGTAAGAGGAAAATGAGGAGAGAGCAGTTTCATGAAAACCCAGACAGCAGAAAATATCCAGACGAAAATTCTGGTTAATAATGTCAACACTGCAGAGAAATCGAGAAGGGTTCAAAGACTGAGGTGGGGGGAGCCATTAGATTTGGCAGTTAAGATAGCATTTGGTAAATGGAGACATCAGAGAACATCATGACCAAGTAAGTGGTCAGCATGGTTACAGGAAGAAAATTTTGACTCACTTTCCCTTCTCTAATCTTTATTACCAAGCTCTTAACTTTGAGAGACTCTATGATGAAATGTCTTTCCTTAAATCTGACCAATTTATCAGAGGGAGGGGTAATGTAATGCAAAATTCTAGGGAGGCATATTTACAATTATTATTTCAGATGTCTAATGCAGGACCCAGAGGACCTTTCCAGGCTGGAAAACTAATTAAGTTCTCTTTCTGGTTCATGTTTTAAGCTGAATGACAGAAACAGGACAGAAAGAGGAGAAAGCAGGGAGAGAGGAAAGAGAGAGAGAAGGGAAGAGAGAAGAGAAAGGAAGCAAAGAGAGAAGGGCAGAGACAAAGAGACAAGAGACAGAGAGAGAGAGGAAAGAGAGAGAAGGGAAGAGAGAAGAGAAAGGAAGCAAAGAGAAAAGGGCAGAGACAAAGAGACAAGAGACAGAGAGAGAGAGGAAAGAGAGAGAAGGGAAGAAAGAGAAAGGAAGCAAAGAGAAAAGGGCAGAGACAAAGAGATGAGGGGGGAAGGGAGGGAGGGAGGGAGAGAGGAAGAGAAAGAAGGGGGAGGGGGAGGAGGAACAATAGTAGCCACTCCTGCCTATTTTCCACTGCGCATCCTTCTCAAACGATACCCTGGGCAGGTAGGAAATGGTGGATTTCAGCTCCCCCATTTTAAAGATTGAGAAAATAAGGACATTTTAACCAGTTTAATGACTTGAATATCAATCAAACTGCCATCATGTATGTATTCCTGGAAACCCCTGAGGAATTATTTAATTCTCTTTGTACTGTCCATCCTTACTGATTGTGGACTGATTGAGGTGGCATCACAAGCAGTAGCCTCCTTCTTGATCCCTGTTTCCTCTTCTGTGAAATAAGAGGATAGTCTGACCTAGACCAGAGATTCTTAACTTTGGGCCCATGAATTTAGGTTGCTTTTGTTTTTTCAATTAGCGCTGCATTTCAAAGGCTGTCTACCTATAGGGGCTAATTTTTTAATAAAGAAGTAGAAAAATCTTGGTCTCAATTCAATAATTAATTATTAAATATAAGAGAAAAGTAATCATTTCTGTCAAGATTGAATTTATAACTCTGCAATTTATATATTTTTTCTTTTTTTCAACCACTAATAGGTATAAATTCATTAAAAATAATCATTCACATGTAGACAAATTTTAGGAATAATTTTCATTTTTTAAAACCAAGGTAGATTTTTTTTTAGGCAGGACTCACTTTTGCCTCACTTATCAACACTAAATAATTTTCAACTTATTTCATCCTTTGTCTCATTGCATAGCCTTCTTTTAAGGCATTTCTTTAAATATCCCATCAATTCTCATTGCCCAACACCAAAAGATTCTAGATTCTGAACCTAGTGATTTTTAGGTTTTTTAAAAAATATTTTGGTAACTAAATTTCAACATATTGACTTCCCTTATAATCCTAAATTATGCTATGCACCTAAAACATTATTCTGAGAAGGGTCCCCAGGCCTCCCCAGTCTGCTAAAGGAGTTCATAAATCAAAAAATGAGTAAGATTCCCTGGCCTGGATGTTCTCTCATATCCCTTCCAGCTCTAAAGTGCTCTGATTCCCCTAGCAGCTCTGGCATTACATACCCCATGATACCAACTTCCTGGCTTACTAAATAAACAACACTATTTCAACCAAAGGCTGGAAGAACAAAGATGGTGCTGACCTCATGGGAGCCAACCAAGGAAAAGAGAAACTTATATAATATTTCCAGGCAACATGTATATTAAATCTGGAGAATTTCATAATGATACAGAAGTTCAGAAGTCACCTAGGCCACCTAGTACTTGAAAAAGAATCCCTTCTACAACATGCCTAACGACCATTTGTCTAGTCTTTCCTTGATGACTGCCATAACTCCCATTCCACTTAATTAAGCTTGCTAAGCCAGTTGTTGGATAGCTAGGTGGCACTGTGGATAAAGGTCCAGGCCTGAAGTTAGGAAGACTCATCTTCATTAGTGCAAATCTAACCTCAGACACTTACCATCTGTTTGACCCTAGACAAGTCATTTTACCCTGTTTACCTCAGTTTCCTCATTTGTAAAATCAGCTGTAGAAGGAAATGGCAAACCATTCTATTACATTTGCCAAAAAAACCTCAAATTGGGATAACAAAGAGTGGGACATGATTGAAAAACAGCTCAACAACAACCAACTAATTGTTACAAAGCATTTACACACATCAAGCCTAAACTTTTCTGTTTAAAAACAATGTTTCTTCACAACTTCCCCATTATTCCTAATTCTGCTCTCATGCTCCAAGCAAAACAGGGATGATCCCTCTTTCCCAAGGCAGACCATCCTTTCTATCACAGCTAGAAATGTGAGAGTCTGGCAGGACAAATACCCACTGGAGCTGCGTTACTCCTCACTGACTCAACCTGATCAACCATAGGAAAATCCCGCTGGCACAAGAGTTTGAAATGTCATCTTATTTTTCAGGGAATTATGATCCCAACCTAAACTTGCTTCCATTTCCCTTAAGAGCCAAAGCCATATTTCTTCAGTCGAGTCTTCTTTTTGATAAGAATGGATGTCCCAATATATGATGAGATAATAAAATAATCACAAATGGCTCAATAAAAGAAATCTCATTATTTGTGGTTACTTCTTATCATATAATCCCTTATCAAACAGCAAAGGAAGCTTTCAAAGTGGGAAATGGTGACAGGAAATGACTTCTCATTATTCTATAGATGGAAAGCAAAAAAAACAAATTAAGAGCAATGACATCTTACTGTTTTCTATACCTTCTTAAAAGATTCCTTTGGCCAAATTCCCTAGCATAGTTAGCTTCAAATACCTGGTAGGAGAAGAGAACTTTAGATAACCATTCCAAAGATAAAAAGTACTTTCAATTTTAAATAGCCGGTACTGATTTATACAGAGTGACAGTAACAAAACAGCATAACTGACTTCCCAAAAGACAAAACAAAAAAAAGGGAGAAAAATATACCAGTGTCACCTCCTATATACACAGAGCAGCAGAGCTTACAAGGACTTTAAGTCATTCAGGGGCAGCTAGGTGGTGCAATGAATAGAGCAGCAGTCCTGGAGTCAGGACCTGAGTTCAAATCTGACACTCAACACTTGTGACCTTGGGCAAGTCACTTAACCCCAATTGCCCTGCGAAGAAGAAGAAGAAGAAGAAGAAGAAGAAGAAGAAGAAGAAGAAGAAGAAGAAGAAGAAGAAGAAGAAGAAGAAGAAGAAGAAGAAGAAGAAGAAGAAGAAGAAGAAGAAGGAAGAAGAAGAAGAAAGAAGAAGGTCAACCAGACACAGCTGGTAAGTGTCTAAGGCAGGATTCAAATGTTGGTCTCCCTGACTCCAAGTCCAGGCCTCTATCCATCATGCCACCTAGCTGCCTCTAGGGATTCTATCACTTTTTATCTTTGTATTTCACAAGCTCCAAACTTAGTAATTTGTCTATTGAGCTGGTCCTGCTCTCAGGTTTTGTGTAATGGGAATTTGAAGATCTTCCCTACCCCCTAATAAGCCCAAGAGAATTTGAAGTCCTTTGGTGCTTTGAAAATATACTCTGCCCCCTAATAGGTTAAATGTGGTCACATGGGGTCTGTAGTGGGAGGAATTTGTTGAAGGGTAGAGCAGAGCCTACAGGAAGCTGGGAGTCAGTCTCCCAGATGGTTGGGAGAAGAGCACCTTTCCAAGGGAGACAGACAGGCTTGTGAGTAAAAGTTGATGTCACCTGCTCTGACAGCTAGTCTTGTGTTGGTTTGTGGGAAGGCTAAAGGATGGTGTGGTTCTCTGCTACGTTGTGGTACATTAACTTCTACGTTGCTGTGATGGATTTGATTTCCTGATGTTGGGATTTGGTTTTCTGGTATCCAAATCAATGTTTTGCTTCTGTCTTATATATGGAGAGTCTTTCATATTTTGTGATTAAGCACTATTCTGTGAATATTGCATTAGTGCTACAGTTTGGGAAGGTCAGAGGAAAGCAGAAAATTGTCTTTTTTTTCTGTAACCCACGAAGGTACCTTTGCATATTATAGGATCCCATTTCCCTTGGTTTGGCTTAGTCCAGTGGCACAGTGCATAGAAGGCTAGGCCTGAAGTCAGGAAGACTCATATTTCAAATAAGGCCTCAGATACTAGCTGTGTGACCCTAGGCAAGTCACTTAACACTGTTTGCCTTGGTTTCCTCATCTGAAAAATGAGCTAGAGAAGGAAATGACAAACCACTCCAGTATCTTTACCAAGAAAACCCCAAATGGAGTCACAAAGAATCAGATACAACTGAAATAACTCAACAAATCAAGATCTTCTTGGAATAGTTAAGCTAGACAACCACTGAAATGAGAATCTTGCAAAAGCCACTCAGGTTCTGGTATGGAACGGACTAGATCCACTAACCGTGGAGATCCCTTCTAATTCCTAGATTCAGCAATTCTACTGTAGAACTGACTTCAATATTCCAGGGCATGCAAAAGCTACAGAAGAGAAAGTAAAAGAAAGTTTACCTTTAGTCATCTACATAGATAACTAAATTCATCATCCTATCACAGGATGTCTGATGCATTGTAAAGAATGGTGGATTTGGAGTTAGTAGTCATAGACCCAAGCCCTGCCACTTACTGGCTGTTTGATCTCAGACAAATTATCTAATCTCTTTGGGCCTCAGTGTCCTTGTCTGTAAAATGAGGGGCTTAGACCAGATAATCTCCAAATCCCTTTAAACTCTAAATCTATGGGACTATAATCTTGTTGTGTTAACCATACCTTCCACCCCACACAGTGATTGCTGATTGATGGCTGACCCCATATAAGGGAGAAGACAGAATTGATAGAATGTAATTATGTAGTCTTATATATAAGAAATAACAAAAAAGGATTATAATCCTTCAGCTTTCCCAGGGCTGGGATTAGTGGCTGGTTTTAATGTACTAAGAATATTTTTATATTTGAGACACCATGTAAGAGTCTTAGACAGGAATGTGACCATTCAAGCTGGTGGGAAAGGAGGGGCGCCTCCAGGATGGGCCAAGTGGGCTAAGGATACAGTGAGGGTTGGTTAGCACTGGGAGTGGTATAGAAAACAAGGCAAAGGTCATAAAATCGGGGGTACAGTCTCCAGAGGAAAATTTTCCCCCATTTGGCCCCAGGTAGTGGCAATGGAAAATTAACCAAAGGAAGATTGGCAGAAAACCAGGTGAGAAAACTTTCCTTTGGGAGTTCACTGAGCAGGAAGGGCAGGAGGAGAATAGAAGGCCCTCCATTTTGTTATATAAACAGCCTGGGAATAATAAAAATCAGACAAATAAAAGCTTCCCATATAATTTTTTTAGATAATAGCAAACACAACTTCAAATAATACTCAATGTTCTTGAACGGAGACGAAAAAAAGGCAGCAGATAGATAATATGGCCAGCAGCAGCCACCATGTTCAGGCATAATGGCCCAAGGATTTTTAGTCATATGGCTTTATAAACCATTCAGGACAGCCCCTGAAAAATTAAAAGGCACCATTACAGTTCATAAATTCAATTAAAATAGTGTAATAAAACCATGATTAATGGAAATAAGTAAAAAATTTGCACAAGACAATTATTTTTATAACCTCTGTCTACATTCCAAATCTCATTGAAATCCATTAAAAACTACAAAAGCTTTTTCCATTTGAAAATCTTTATTGGTAGACTGATTCACAAAACGTGCTTCCTGATACTCTGAACAGCATCCCAAATTCATTCATAATCAGTTTACTTATAAAATTACAGCAGAACAACTTCAAAAGATCAGTCATGGGAATCACTGATTAACAGCTAGAGGGTGGGGCAGCTAAGTGGTGTAGGGAATTAGAGCATTGGCCTGGGAGTCAGGAGGACCTGATTTCAAATTGGGTCTCAGATACTTAACACTTACTAGCCATGTGACCTTGGGCAAGTCACTTAACTCCAATTGCCTTGCCTTCCCTTCTCCAAAAAGAAAAAAAAAAAAGAGCTACAGGGCAACTAAGAGGCCATCCAGTACAAATCCCTCACTTTACATATAAAGAAACTGAGGTCCAAGGAAGTTAAATGACTTGTCCAAGGTCTTGCAGGTAGTGTCACAATCAGGATATGAACCCAAGTCCTTTGGCTTCAGAATCAATGCTCCTTCCCTGGTACTATGCTTCATCGGTAAGAGTAATCCCTCCTCCAATGTGGAATCCAACCTTATCTTGCCTTAGCAGGCAGTCTTCATGGTTTGCTATAGTCAAAATACAAAATTATGGTTTGCTATAGCCAAAATACAAAATTAAACCATCACCTGATGGTCAGCTTTCTGGTGATGAGTCTCTTTAAACTTATGTAGACTGATCTTCAGATGACACATGCATTTTTCACCACTGGACACACTCAAAGTGATCCCAGCTTGGAGAGATCTTTGGAACAGTCTTTGAGAAATTGAGGTCACCTCTACACACTGACAGAGCATAGGGAAGCCCTTTGGTGAAACAGAGACTAATTCAAAATTATTGACAGGAAAACTTCATTTCATCTTTTGGAACTACCTTCTGTAGGCAGCAGCATGGTACACTGTATAGAGAGCTGTCCTCTGCATTACTACAACTAGGATTTACATCCTGCCTCTGACAGTAACTAACTAGGGGACACGGGGCTCCTGTAGCAATTGTCTAAAAGTTTCAGAGCCAGTGCTAATTCTTACTGGGAGCTCCCCACAATGATGAAATCAAAGGTCTGGGTTTTTTAAAGTATTTTTTTACATGGTGACAGCCATCTAGATATATCAAAATTCAGATAATAAGTCCCCCAAGAGGACAGAGGGTCAGTTCTGTCCTCAGGAAGGAAACTCTATCTTTAATTGAGCTAAAGTACAGATAAAATCCCAGCCAAGATCCAAACAAGAGGCCTCTCTGTCCTTTATCTACTGACCAGTAAAAGGCACTCCTGGCAAGAAAGACTAAGAAGCAAAGTCACAATTATCTTGTGTTTATATAAACAAATTGATTGCTTATGAATAAAAAGGTTGCCCGTTGATTACAGATCCTTATGTTATTAATAAATGGAACTGTTTGCAGTTTGAATATTATACCCTTGTATTTCTTACTAGGGGGTCAATTTTTTAGATGAGGACACCTTTGGTTAAGGATTCGACCAAAGCAAACTAACAATTAACATCCATTCCTGGACCTCTGACAAAAGGGGCAACTGCCAAAGACCCATGCATTACCAGGTCAAGTCAATTAAATAAAAATCAATCAATACACATTTTTAAGCATCTGTGTCCCCAGCACAGCTGGACAGCATGGAAGGGATCTTTCCTTGAGGGGTTTAATGTATACTAACTTGCAAACTCCTTGAGAGCAAGGGACCATCTCTTATTTATTATTATATAGGGTGCCACCATGGTATTAGTGCAGTTATAAGCTTTAATGGAAAGGAAAAGCTTCTAAAAAAAAACTATAAACACAATTAACCAATTCAATAACAAAAACAAAAATCATATGATTATTTCAGGATATTCAGAAAAAGCTTGACAAAATATAACACTCATTCACAATGCTAAGTATTACCTATTTAAAACCAAAAGCAAATATTATCTGCAATGGGGATACACTTTCTAAAAAGATCAAGGAGGAAGCAAGGGTGTCTATTATCAACACTATTCAATATTGTACTAGAAATGTTAATTAAAGCAGTAAGACAAGTAAAGGAAATGGAAGGAATAAGCATAGGCAATGACTATCGCTCTTTCCAGGTGATATAATGGTTTACTTAGAGAAACTTAGAGAATCAACTAAAAAAATTGAAACAATTAACAGCTTCAGCAAAGTTGCAGGATATAAAATAAACCCTCATGAATCATAAACGTTTCTATATATTACCAACAAAACCCAGCAGGATGAGTTAGAAAGAGAAATTCCATTTAAAACTGCAAACAGTATAAAATACCTGCACGTCTACCTGACAAGACACACATGGAAGCTTTAGGAACACAATTATAGAACTCTTCACACAAACAAAAACAGATCTAAATAATTGCAGGAATGTTAAGTGCTCGTGGATAGACCAAGACAATATAATAAAAATGATGACACTAAATTAATTTACTTACTCAGTGCCATGCCAATCAAACTATGAAAGAATTACTTTATGAGAGTTAAAAAATAATAACAGAATTCACCTGGAAGGTTGAGAATATCAAGGGAATCAGTGAGGGAAAAAGTGAAGGAAGTAAACCTAGCAGAATCAAATTTCAAACTATATTAAGAAGCTGTAATCATCAGAATAATTTGGTACTGAATAAGAAACAAAGTGATTGATCAATGGAACACAATAAGAAATAAAAAAACACAGCAACCTAGTGTCTGATAAACACAAAGATCACAGCTATTGGAGCAAGAACTCACTATTTGAAAAAAAAACTGCTGGGAAAACTGGTAAGTAGGCTGGGAGAAACTAGGCATAGATTGATATATCACATAATATACAAAGATAAACTCAAAATGAGTACATGATCTAGAAATTAAGGATAAAATTATAAGCAGATAATGGATTATGGAAGAATTTACACATCAGATCTATGGATAGGGAAGTTTGTGACCAAATAAAAAATAGACAGGTTCACTGGTAGTAAAATAGATAATTTTGATTACATAAAATTTAAAAGATTTTGTACAAACAAATCAATGCAGGCAAAATTAGAAGGCAGGAAACTAGGGGAAAAAATCTTTGCAGCAAGTTTCTTTCATAAAGAACTCATTTCTCAAATACAGAGGGAACTGAACCAAATTTATTAAAAAATAAGAGCCATTCCCCTACAGACAAAGTGGCAAGGGATATAAAAAGGCAGTTTTCAGAGAAAGGAATCAAAGTTGTCAATAGTCACATGAAAAAATATACTGTCACTAATAATTAGAGAAATGCAAGCGAAAACAACTCTAAGGTATTACCTCATACCAATCAGACTGGCTAAGATAACAAGAAAAAGGAAATCCTTGGGGGGGGGGGGGATAGGCACACTAATACACTTTTCATAAAGTTGTGAACTAGTCCAACCACTGAAAACACCCTAGCCCTATAGCTTTAATAGTTTAAAACTGCAAACAGACTGTTGGGACACCTGTATTGCTTCCAGTGCGTAGCCCAAGACATTCATCACACCTAGCAAATGCTTAACAAATATCTGATGAATGAATAAATTAGACACACAATAATTGACGACAACACAGAACTATGTGATATAAAGCCTGGTGGAAGTGACTGCTTCAACAGATGAAAGAAAGGGATGTAGGAGCTGAAGTAAATCTGAAGATGAATCTTGAAGTATCTGAAGGTTCAGAAATGGAAAAATATAAAACCACGCCCTTTGTAATAATATACTGTATTACTTTCTTTCAACATCAAATATTTCTTATATATTGTTTCTTCTGATTTGCTGTTTGAATGTAACTTTTTGGGGGGTGGGGGAAGAGGAGTCTGGAACTGTGGTTTCATTGATGGGCGGAGGGGGGAGTTTCCACCCTCCTTCCCCCCCAATGCAGATCCACACTTAACTGTAACTTAGTATATTAGAGAGTTACCTGGGACCCAGTGATGTTAAACAACTTACAGGGTCACAAGGCAACTATGTGTCAGAATCAGGACCAGGATTTCATGACTTCAAGACTGGCTCTCTATACGAAGCTGTCTCTCCATGGGTTATTCACCTTTTTTGAGTATGGATGCCTTGGGGAATCTGGTGAAGCCTAGTGGGCCCTTCACAAAATAATGTTTTAAATGCATAAAATAAAATGCATAGGATTATAAAGAACACTACTTACATTGAAATACAGTTATCTATATCTTGTGTTATGTATGTGTGTATATATATATATATATATTTTTGTGTATATATGTGTATGTATGAGTGTGTGTGTATGTATTAAAAACCAGACCTTTGATTTCATCATTGTGGGCAGCTCCCAATAAGGAGATATACATAGTTATACATATAGATATATGTGTAAGTATATACATGTGTATATATGTACATATATACAACATGTACACATATTATACACATGAATAAATATATAGATACACACATGTGTATGCATATGTGTAATGGAAATGCAAATTTAAAGATCTTCCCTGCCCCTAGGTTAAGTGCACCTGGAGCTTGTGGTGGGAGGTTTGTTTGTCAGGAGATACTTTGTGATTGGCCAGTGGGTCAAGAGAGTTGTTACATTCTCTGATCCAGGGGAAGGCTATAAGCCCTGATGGGAGGCTTTGCTTTGGGGCTCACTTTGAGAAGTGTTGTGTGATTTGACCAGATGGGACTCTCGGCAGCCATTGAGAGCCCCCTGACTTTGAAAACCCAGATATTGATGTTTCCCTCTCTTGTAACTGTGATTAGGTATGGATGTATGTAATGGCTGGACAGTTTGGAAGCCTGTCTGCTGAAATGTTCTTGTAACTTATGCTTGTAACCTCTGTATATTCTGAAGTTTGGGGTGCTGACCTTTTCCCCCTGAACTAGATAAATGATATATGTTTGATTGATTAAAGTAAGTCTGTTAACCCATTTTGAGCTGCTTTCCTTTAGAAAAGGAGATCTAAGAACCTGTGTTGGCAGTCACCCTGGGGATGCTGGGGTGCTTGCTGCCACAATATGTATATGCATTAAAATGGCACATGTTCACAGAGCCTAGGAAAGGCAAAGGAACTATACCTGCCAGTTTAAGTCCTCATTTAAGCACAATTTCAACCACGGTGCAAGAACAATTTTATTTTTCAAGGAGCAAAGAGCTTTTCAAGTGTGCCAATTCTATGGGGTTGAAATGATACCATGCAAACATGTATAGAATTTGGTCAAGAAAGCCAGACTGATATTACAACATTAGGAGGTAAAACCTGCCCCAGTATTTACAATGTGGTTTACTAACTGGAAGTCACCCAGTGTTCTGTCTATCACTCTGTGCAAAATATTTATTTTTCTCTAGTATAACTCCAGCATTAAGGGCATGGCATCTGACTCCACAAGCCTCATAGGACTCTACAAGCAAACTGGTCTTGGCTGTGAGCCATCCCAACCCAAAGTCATGAAGGGGACAGCGGCTTAAAAGCCACAGTGAGTCATTTGATCTAAATCAGAAAATGTTTCAGCTTTTCTCTTCTGCAATACTTTCTAACTTCCTTTGCATGTGCCCATAGACCGCCAATGTGTAAACAGGGATAAGAGGCAGGCCCACATGGGGCCAGGCAGAGAGAGTGCCAAACTCTTTCTGGTGTCCTGGGCCCAATGCCATCAAGTCTTAAACAAAAATATGGTGGAAGGAGCCACTTATGCTTTAGGAAGGGAAAGCAATGACATTCTCATCCCACCTGGAAGGATGGGAACCAGAGAAAATAGCCTCTTTCTCTGGAAGTCCTAACACTCCCTCAGGAAAAAAGCTGAAGAAATTCCTACAATATTAAAGGCAAATGCAGGTAAAGGAAGGCAATTATTTTGATAATTCAGGGGAAGGGAAAAGAACTTTTACACAAGAGGTTTTGAATGAATTCTATGTAGAAGCCTACTCACCTTCTGAATCCAGAGCCTGAATTTTCAGTTCCAAGGGAGAGTCTTCAAGGTAGAGTTCTCGGGTGGTGGAGACAATCTGAATGCCATGGATGATGTCCACAATAGCATCACAGCGCAGAACCTGGCCAGTCACTGAGAAGAAGGCCCAGACATACATGAGCAGTCCCCTGGCTTGAAATTCTTGCTACCTCTTCCTGCCCTTCCTTCTCTCTACTCAGCTGGTAGGTCAAAGACCCCATGTGGGTTGGGAATAGGCTCCCAGGAAATTTAGGGGGCAGGGGGCATGGCAAAGGAAAAGTCTGGAAACACAACCTAAACCAGTATGAAAGATGTCTAGTGAGCTCACTCACATGGTTCAGAGGACCCCTCACTATGAAATGGAAGCTGACTGATGATTCTAAGACTCCCTTCTGAGTGTAGACACCATTGGCTCCTCCAAAAGATGATATTAACTTCTGTTCTTATAGAATTTAACCAATGATAAAACACCTTATTCCTCCCTAAGGTACTCAGACTAACTTAGCCCCACAGAGAGTCAACCTCTGCTCATACCCCCCCTAAAACCTTAAATACAGGATAGTGCCTCTCTCCCCATAAACTTTGGTCTGACCCTTTAGAAGGAGAGGTATTGAAATTCTTTATTTAATTGGTATAGGGAACTGCCAGTAAGAAAACTATAACCATCTAGCATGTAAGCAACTGTTCAATATCTTAAAATATAAGATGGCTGTCCGAAGGATTGGAGGAATTAAGTGACTTGTCATGTATCAGAGACTGAAGGTTTTCCTGACTCCAAGGCCAGAATTCTATCCACAAGACCAGGCTATCCAGTCACAAATTTTTAAAAAACCACACACAAAAAAAAACAGAAATCAGAACCAAACTATAAAATCAATCCTTAAAAGTGATGCTATTCTGCTGAGGCAATAAACTCTTGGGCTTAGAATATAGCATTACTAGAGCCAACCTTTTAAGTCCAATCTCTGAAACAGCAATTTCTCCTAAAGACGAACTGTTTGCCAGCCAAAGTCTGAATCCCCTCATCCAAAATGCTCAAGTGAATTGGTACAAACTTTTCAAATAAAATGTGCTTGTAAAATACATGTACAGGAATGAGCCCGTTTTCAATATTTGTCATCAGCTGAAATAAGCAGGAAATGGTCTATATTCGTGAATGGAATCTTTGATGGTTCTTAAAAGTCTATAATGGATGCACACAGACTTTCAACTCATCTGATATAAGAGACAGAGAGTGAAGACTGCTGTGCATGTAACTTCCAGACACTTTCCTAGAAGTAACATCATTCTGGGAAATAACTCTGAGCTAAAGTGGTCTGAGCTATACTTTTGGTACCAGATAAGCACCTTAGAAATGAAGGTCCCACACCAAGAAGGGGATAAAGTGAAAGAATGGAGATGGGGTCTGGGTTTAATCTCCATATACATGGGAAAATCCACACATGGGAAAAACTTAAAGCTCAACAATAGTTCAACAGAATTATTCATTCTCACAGACATTCCTCTGTGCGATACTCTATCTGTGGGATGGCCTATAAATTAGTATGTCCATGCATATCTCTCTCCCTGTCCCTGTCTCCCTCTCCCTCTCCCTCTCCCTCTCTCTCCCTCTCTCTCTCTGTTGGGAGAAGAAATTGTCTTTGGGACAAAGCACTGTGCTCCACCACTTAGTACAGTCTTAGCGTAGTACAGCAAGAACCTAATAAATGCTTACTAAGTTGACTATGTATCACGCTACATTGGAACATCAGCAGAAACCATGTACTGGTCTCTAGTAGAGTGGCCAGACTAACCCGAGAGCAAAGACTAGGTTTTCTCCTTATATATTCCTGTAGAATCTAACTATGGGCTGTACACACATCAGCTGATCATTAAAAATATTTGTACCAGAACACTATCTATTTTGTCAGAGGGGATCCCTGTATGAATTGCATTTGCCTAATTATTTTTTCTCATTAAAAAAAGGATGGAGGATTTAATCTGGAAAGGAGAAGAGGTGTTTCCCCTTCCCCCAACCAGAAATAATTATAATACAAATAGAAAAGGCATCAACAATATATGCTTTTCAAAAGGGTTATGCCACTGGAAGAAAAAGCAAAGTGCTTACTGATATCTTCTGCAAAGATGATGCTAGTGAGGCGGGTTGGCTGGGACAGACGGGCCTGGACAACTGCCTTTTGAGAGCATTGCCGTTCATCCAGATCCACAGGTTCAATACTGGCCACTTCGGGTCTGGTAGATGACCTAGAAACAAAGGACTTTAAGTTATCAAGAGGGTTGCCACATGTAACAGTGCCTAGAGATATTGCTACAACAGGTGCCATCCATAACTAAGGCAAGCAGCCCTCCCATCTCTAGTCTCACTTATAAAGCTTCATTCATTGGATCTCCACATGCAACTATCCTTTGTTATTAATCTGACCTGAATCACACATTAGCAGGATACAATTCAATCAGTCAGCAAGTATTGATTAAACACCTGCCATGTACCAAACACTGTCCTAGGTGATGGGGATACAAATAAAAAGAATAAAATAATCCTTTCTCTCTACGAGTTTGCATTTTAACAAAGAGAATGATTGGAAAAAAGGCACAACAACCATTTTTTTAAATTTTTTCCTGACAGCATGACTTTATACAATAGGTATGGCTCTGAAAAGTTCACAGACTGTCAAGATGGTAGGGATCTTAGAAATAATCTAATTGAACTCCCTCTTTTTCCATATAAAGAAAGTAAAGTCCAGAAATGCTGAGCTATTTGCCTAACATTACACAAGCAGTAAATAGTTATGAAAATTACATTCAAGGGCGGCCAGGTAGCACAGCAAATAAGAGCACCGGCTCCAGTGTCGGGACGACCTGGGGATCGAATCCAGGCTCAGACACTTGGCACCCACCCAGAAACACCTGGCAGTGTAACCTTGAGCAAGTTACTTAACCCCAATTGCTTCGAGGCGGCCAGGTGGCTCAGCAAGTAAGAGCACTGGCTCCAGTGTCGGGATGACCTGGGGATCAAATCCGGGCTCAGATACTTAGCACCACACCCATAAAAAACTGGCCATGTAACCTTGAGCAAGTTACTTAACCCTGATTGCTTTAAAAAAAATTACATTCAGTTCAACAATTCAATATAAACCTGTTAAGTGCCTATATGCACAGCATTGAGCTATAACTAAATTTCTAAACCAAAATTCTTTTTACTGCATCATATTATATATAAATAGACCTTTTGGAAAATCAAATAAGCATTTTTTAAAACACACACATACACACACTAAATGAGGTCACTGTTCAAAGGAAGTTCTCTCAAATTGAAAAATCCTTTTGAAATGTGAATATTCACACCACTAATTTACTGGTTTTAGTTTTTCCCCTACAGATTTGCAAAATTTCCAGTCTAACTTTCATTAGAGCAAAAGGAATTAATGATCATATGACCAGCAACATATTTCTCCTAAACGAATGCAATCCCAGCGAGCTAATGAGTTGATATCTCACTCTGTGGCACATGCCAGATGCTGCCAAGCTACATAATCCCATTTCTACTGGTACTCTCATTGTGCCCTTTGTCTATCTAACACAGGCAACTAACTCCTTAAACAAGGATTCCAACACTTTTGCTGTTGTTGTTATTCTCATGGACCTCTTTGGCAGTCTGATGAAGCCCAAGGATTCCTTTTCATTATGTTTTAAAATGCATAGAATAAAATACATAGGATTATAAATACAGTTATCAAAATATTTTTAAGTTCATGGATTTCAGGCTAAGAAACCCTCTCTTAACGCATTTTTCCCTTCATTTCTTTTCTAGACTAAAATTGTAAATGAGGTCTTTATTTTTTTGTTGTTATAAGCACTACTAAAGTCCTAAAGGACTAATGAACTAGTCCTAAAGGACTTAGGGACCCACACACTGCTAGAACACACCCCTCTTCCCACACTGAATAGTGTGAAGGGTTTTGTGAGGAACAGAAGAAAGGTCGGGGCAGGAGATAATGAGGGGCTGTCACTAAATTTTGTCAAGAGGCCTGGAATTTAAATTTTTGCTATGATTTACTCTGGAGGGTTCAGAGTCTTCAATTTACTTAACAACAACAACAAAAAGATGAACATTCTATCAGCAAAAGCTCTTACTGTTTACTGAAAAATCTTTCCAGATGTAAGATTTACTGTGTAGCTAGAAATAGATGGTTTCAAAATAACAGTAACAACAAAACTTCCTTCTGTTTTTATTTAAATCAGATTTTGAACGTTTAAATTCATTTCCTAAAATTTTTGCAAATAGAAAAGAACTAGATAGAATTTTAACTTAAACCCAGTTCCATCTCAAATACATCATCAAAAATGGGGAATCATAATAACTTCTAATTACACAGCATTTGAAACAATATACTCACAGTAACCAAAAAGAATTTAGAGCCACCAATATTAGGTCCAATCCCTAAGGCACTTCTTTAGGTTTTAGAAGATGAAAGAAAACTGCCTTTACCAAGGGGAGCCAATGATCAGTCAATTTAGTGGATCCCATAAAGCATCAAAGAGATGCTTAGCTTCTCCTTCCAAACTGTGGATTTGAATTACCAGACATGGCATACACAGTAAGGATATATAACAAACCTGATTAGCTCTTGTTGTTTCTATGCCAATTTGTGTACATTTATTTAAGCCCTATCTTCACTTGAAGTGCAAAATCTCAAGAAGGCAAACACACGGAAACTTAACTCTTCTTCTAAGTTGTGAAGAATATCTATTGTTATATCAAGACAAAAGAATGTACTTTTCATAGAATGAAAATGGACTCAATCCAGACTTCTCAATTACGTTATATTCTGATTTTATTTAAATGAGCTTTGTTTAAATCAAATTCACCCTGCCAATAAACCAATAACTAGAACCATGCTAAATGATTTGGTTTGGATTTTTGTTTTAAGTCAGAGATGTGGAGGGGATGTGGGAGGCATTGATTTCAAATGAGAAGTCACTGATCTAACAAGTGAAATACTTGGCAATTTTTTTTTCTTTTTTAACATGTTTTTATTTATTGTATTAAATATTCCTGAACTACATGTAAAAATTGTTTAACAATCATTTTTTTTAAATTGTGTTCCAAATTTCCTCCCTCTTTGAAGGTGAGCAATTTAATATTAATTATACATGAAGTCATGCAAAACATATTAATAAAACAAGAAAAATAAAGTTAGTTTTTCAAAATATGTTTCAATCTGAATTCAGAAATCATCAGTTCTCCCTCTCTGGAGGTGGATAGAATCCTTTTTCATCACAGGTCCCTTGGAATTGTCTTGGATCATTGTCTTGATCAGAGTAGCTAAGTCTTTCACAGTTGATCATTGTGCAATATCGCTATTGCTATGGACAGCACAATGTTCTCCTGGTTATGCTCACTTCACCTTGCATGAGTTTATATAAGACTTCCTAGGTTTTTCTGAAATGATCCTGCTCATCATTCTGGTTTCTAATCCATTTTGCTATAGAATTCTATTTTATGGGTGAGTTCATCCCATTTACACTCACAGTTAAATTACTAATGGTACATTCCCCTCTATCCTATTTCTTCGGTTCCTCCTCTAAAGTCTGTTTTGCCTCTGACTACTGCTTTCTTTTATCTGCTTTCCCTTTGACCATTTCCTCTTCCCCATATCTCCTTCCTCTTTTATTTCCCTGTTAGGTTTTTTTGAGTGTGTGTACACATACATACATATATACGTGTGTGTGTGTAAATACGTATATATGTATTTCTCCCTTTGAACAAATTTAGATGTCAGTGAAGTTCAAAAAGTGCCTCTCCCCCACCATTTCCTCCTCCACTGTAAAAGCTTTTCTTTCACATGAGACACTTTTCCCCCTTCTTCCTCTCTCTGTCTTCTTCCTCCTGCCTGCCCATATTTTTTACATATTTGACTTACTCTCACACCCTCTTTCTATGTAGAATCCTTTGAAACTGCCCTAAAGATAACAGATCTTAGAAATTACATATAAGAAAAAAAGAAATTACAAGTAAATAGTTTAACTATACCGAGTCCCTTATGATTTCTTTTTCATGTTTACCTTTTTATGCTTGTCTTGAGTTTTCTATATTCTCCATCTACTTTCCAGGTCATTAGTTTTTTTTCTTTTTCCTGATGACACAGTTCACATCTTTTTTTTTTTTTTTTGTATTTTTTTGACCTCATTTAGTTGTTTCTTAATGTCTCATGGAGTCATTAGTTTTCACTCGCCCAATTCTAATTTTTAAGGAATTATTTTCATTAGTGAATTTTTGTACTTCTTCCATTTGGGCAATTGTTTTTTAAGGTGTTTTTTCTTCAGTATTTTTTGTGCCTCTTTTGCCAAGCTGTTAATTGTATTTTCATAATTTTCTTCCTGTACTTTCATTTTTTATTTCTATTTTTTCTATTTCTAATTTTTTCTCTACTACTTATATTTGATTTTAAAAATTATGTTTGAGCTCTTCCAGAATTCTTGTTGGACTTGTGTCCAATTCACATTTTCTTTTTCTTGGACATTTTCCTTGTAGCTATTCTGACTTCATTGTCTTCTTCTAAGTTTGTGTCTTAGTCTTCCCTGTTACCATAGTAGACTAGACTTTTATGGTCAAGTTATTTTTTGTGGATGTTGTTTGTTCACTCTCCCACCCTATTTCTTGATTTGGAACTTTATGTTAAAGTTGGGCTTTGTTCCCAGTGCTGGTTGGGGGGAAGGAACTGTCTCAATCTTCAGGCTTTTTCACACTGCCTTTTTCGGAGGTAGTTTCAAGGGTTTGGAAGTTTTTGGAGCTTCCAAGATGGTGTGATTTGGAGAGAGGTGTGGTTATTGCTCTCCTGGTTTGCATTCTGGTTCTTACCCAGGCAAGCTCCCTGATTGGGTATTGGGATTGCAATTGATGCTTCTCCTCAGGGTCTTTGACCCCTTGAGACCAAAAGCAATACTGCCCCCCACCTCCAGGGCTTCTGCTCTGTCTTGACCAAAAGTGTTCCTCTCTGTCCTTGAACTATGACCCAAAAGTGGCACAGGCAATGGAATTGCCAAAAAGCATGTAGCATAGGGTCCCCTATAGTCTCTTTCTAACTAGATGCCAGGTTCCTTTACCCTCTCTGGCATGAAAACGCCTGAAACTTCTGTCACCACCTGCTGGTGCTACCACTGAAGCTTCATCAACACTGACTCCTGGCCAACCCCCCTACCTCCTCCAGTTTCACAGATCTCCCTTTCTGACCTCCTAAGCTGCCTTGGGTTGGAAGAATGTCTCACTCTGACCTTTCATTGACTCTACTACTCCAGAATTTGATTGGAGGTGTTATTTTAAAGTATTTTGGAGGGGTATATTGGGAAAGCTCAGCTGAGTGCTTTCTCTTCTTTGCCACCTTGGCTCTAATGCTTTGCAAATCTTAATACTATCTGAATACTTGTTATTATTTTATTCATATAAGAAACTCTGAGTAAGGAAGTTCTTTCTTCCAATACAGACCAGCCATTGTTCAAGAGTCTTAGCAGGACTTAGGATACCAAGAGACCAAATGATTTTTCTAGGATTACACAGACAATATAGAGGGTATCCCTTATTTCTTTGGGCAGTTTAAGGTATAAAAGCTTAAAGCTGTCTTAAAACTTTGGCGACACCCTGTATTTCAGAGGAAGGACTTAAATGCTGGTCTTCCTGGCTGTAAAGCCAACTCTCCATCCACTACACAAGGCTGCCTCCCAAGTTAATGATATGGAGTTATTTTCTAGGCCAGCTGTTATCAAAGCATAGTCTTAGGGTTCTCTGAGGGGTCCCCAAAAACCTTTCATGGGAGTAAGTGAGGTCAAGATTATTTTCATAATACCTAGATGCTTTAGTGGGGCAGCTAAGTGGCACAGTAGGTACAATGCCAGTCCTGGGGTCAGGAATATGAGTCTTCCTGAGTTCAAATCCAGCCTCAGACACTTACTAGTTGGGTCACCCTGAGCAAATCACTTAACCCTGCTTACTTCAGTTCCTTCATCTGTAAAATGAGCTGGAAAAGGAAATGGTAAACCACTCCAGTATCTCTGCCAAGAAAGCCCCAAATGGGGTCACAAAAAGTCAAACACAATGGAAAATGATTAAACAACAATATGTTTTAATTTCTAATAGTATAAACATATATAAATATAACTCACATAAACAAAAACTCTTTGAGGTTCTGAAGTTTTTTAAGAGTGCAGAGGGGTCCAGAGACCAAAAAAGTTTGAGAACACTTCATGTAGACACTTACCAATAGCAAGAGATTGAGTGCCATGTTGGATGTGCACGGTTCATTTTAGCTCTAAGTTGTGTACCAAGCAGAAGACAAGCTTCAGTTCTCTAAATTCATATAAACCATTAATTCTCTAAGCTCTTAAAAAGAAAAACTTGTAAAGATTGCTTGGTGTTAAAATCTCTGGTGTGAAACACACCAAAATAGATGTGCCTGAGAACTTTCAAGACTGGAGCCAAACATTTCAAAAGGAGGTGGGGGCACCCAAAGGCTGAAAGCAGATCCCTCTGATCACACAGACAGACAAACAAGGGTGAACCCACCCAGAGATGTTGATGGGAAGTTTAAAAATTGATCAAACATCTATATTTGAAAATTCACTGAAAACAAATTATGCCCAGCCAGCATCTGAAAGTTACACACCATCAGAGAGAAAACATTCAAGCAGAAGGTTTTTTTTTTCTTTAAGAAAACATTTCAAAGCCTGAGGGAAGAGAAATATTATGATAAAATAAGGACAGGCACGTGTCCTTGAAGATGTTACCTGTATTAATTCTTTTAATAATAATCCAGGGGGCAGCTAGGTGGTGCAGTGAATAGAGCACCGGCCCTGGACTCAGGAGGACCTGAGTTCAAATCCGACCTCAGACACTTGACATACTTATTACTAGCTGTGTGACCTTGGGCAAGTCACTTAATCCCAATTGCCTTGCCTTCTGCCCTCCAAAAAAAAATCCAGAAATTTGTTTATTTAATTGATGGCACATTAAAGATAGGGGTAGGATTAATCTACAGTCTCACTGATGTGGGGTATTTCCAGAATGGGAACTTCCTCGACTAATACAGATCAACAGCTCATTTATGACTTACCATCTTCAGAGAATTGTCAGAGCATGGAGGATTTTTTGATTGGTTTGCTCAGGATTGCACAATTAGCATCTATCAGACACAGGACTTGAATGGTCTTCTTGATTCCAGTGTTAGCCATCTATTCACTCTGCACCAGGGTACTCTTCATGAATGCGTGTGTGTGTATATCCATGTATAGTTTCATATTTGTGTATATGTTCACACTTATATATATATACATATATATGCATATACACATAGCTTTCTCATATTGTGTGAAAGTATATATGTGTGCATTATATGTAAATAGAGATGTTTATATGCATATACATGCAAACATTCATGCATACATACCCCTTATAAACTCTGCACTATTCCAAGAACATAAGGTGCTTTTACAATCCAAAACCTGATAACTCAAGCCTCATTATAGTTAATCTTAAAGCACTATATAAATGTGAACTAGTATTTAGAAAATAAGCAATTTTTTAAATGCATATTGTCCTTCCTGATGACAGTTTCCACGGGCAAATATTAAAATCAGTTGCCCTATCTGAGTATAAATGGCAAAGGCCTATGGTTAACCATATTGCGGTAGCTCCTCTTCATACTTATGAGAGGATGTGTACAAAAGTCATGGCATCATAGTTTTAAAGTTTGAAGGAACCCTTCAGTACCTTCCAATTCAGCTTTCTCCTTTTAGAGATGAAGAATCTAAGGCCCAGAAAGTTTAAGTGACTTTACCCAAGGTTACATAGATAGTAAGCTTCTAGACAAGATTCAAACCCCCTACCTTCCTTAACTCCCTGGTCTACTGCTCTATCTACTGTACCACTGGAGGAAGTACCTACATTAATGAGGTCAGTCAGTCAAATTTATCAAGTGCCCACTCCATGCCAAGCATTGTGCTAGGTACTGGAAAATTAGGGGGTATTGGCATTGCCCTTTAATCTGGAAGTTTAACTGTTGGATTTAGTGACACCATCTTGATATGCTAACACTCCTACTATGACTTGAAGGACCCTGTGGGCCTTTTCAAAGTTGAACATTCTATGACTCTGTAATGTTTACTTATAATATGAATATTGGATTAAAAATAAGATACACACATGGTATAAAATGGTTCTCTTGAGTTTCAGTCTATGGATGTGGTATTTTTTGGACATTAAGAGCCTACTTGTGGGGTGGCCAGGTGGCTCAGCGAGTAAGAGCACCGGCTCCTGTGTTGGGATGACCTGGGTATCAAATCTGGGCTCAGAGACTCAGCACCACACCCAGAAATAACTGGCTGTGTAACCCTGAGCAAGTTACTTAACCCCAATTGCTTAAAAAAAAAAATAGTCCTATTGGAATATGTATCTATCCATAACATTATATGAGATATATATGCATACACACATATATATGCATATGTATTATATTTGCATAAGTCTATTTCTCTTTTTAAATATTTTATTTTCCCCAAATACATGTAAAAGCAATTTTAACTTTTTTTAAGTTATAAATTCAAAATTTTATTCTTCCCTCTACTTTCCCCTCCCTGAGATAGTAAGCAATCTGATATAGGATATATACATGTAATCACATGTAAACACATTTTGATATTAGTCATTTTATATCAGCTTATTTCAAAGAAAGGGCTTACTTATTTTATAGGTTCATATCATATATTACCTGCTGAAAAGTACAATGTAGACCCTCAAATTAATGAATGAAGAAATCATTCTGCAATCTAGTATAGGAATAAAAGCCCTATGGCTAGAAACAAACCATCTGGGTTCTAGCCCTGCCTCAGACACTAGATAAATCACTCTCTATGTGACCACTTACAGATCACTACCTGCATGCATCTCAGTTACTCATATGTAAAATGGGGAGAATCATCCTTAATCTGATTATCTCACAGGGCTCCAGTGAGAATTAAATGAGGTAATAAATGTTGAAGCCACTTGAAAATCATTAAAAAGTGATTTAAACATAAAATTTGTTAACAGGCAATCACATCACGAGACTTACGTGAGAATCAGGTTTATTATAAGAGAAATGAACATGCATGTGGAACCCAAAGAGTTCACAGACCTTATAGAAGGTCTGCATATTCATAACAGTACAATAAAAGGAGGAGGGAAAACAGGAAGGGGTGTGGCAGGGGAGGGGATAGGTACAGAAAACCCTCCCAAAGAGGAGGAGCAAAGCAATGGCAAAGCCATATTCTTTCCCCTTGAGAGCCACTAGACTATGGAGATAGGAAGGTCCACTTATCTGCAAAGGACCCCAGCTGCACAAGTATTTTTCCCAGCCTGGCACATACTGGCTGGCACCCGTACTGCTTCCCAAGGACACACAAGGAATCCAGGTTGGGGTGCAAACAACAAATTATGTCAGCTGGGGAGGGGAGTTCATCCTTTACACATTCAGGGCTTTCTGAATGCTCTGGGTCCAGGGTTTATAGAAAACTCAAAAAGACAAGTTCAGGGGACACCTTAACTGCCCTTAAGAAACTGTGGCTGCTATAAAATCAAGTTTTATTTTCCAGTTACTGATAGTTGGGTTAGAGAAAATTCCCCAATTATTATTCAGTGATTTACCAGCCATCTAAATGCCAAAGCTATGGCTGCATAGTAGATCATATAAGTTCTAGTCTGGAAAGTTGCTATTCTTAGGGGCAGGCAGGAGAGTCATCTCCCCATGGAGGGGCTGGCTGTTAATTCTTCCCAGATACCGTGGTTAATCAAATTGAACTAGAGGCACAGTCAAGAGGAAAGCAAAAAGAGATAAGAAAGTAACAGATAATTAGCCAAAATCTAATTTATGGTGAGTGTTGATGCTTTCAGTGGACAAATTTGATCTAAAAAAAAAAAGAAATACAGAGAAAAGGGGAGGCAAGAGTAGCTGGGGGCTGAAGTAAAGAGACTTGGCACAACATACCTGCAAAAGAGATTTTTTTTAAACTCCTACTTTTCAAGATTTCTGAAAGAAGAGGGAGAAGACTTCCTTATTTGCCCCTTCTCATTTATATAAACTGCTCATCTCCCAAACAGCTTCAAAGGATGCAGTGTAAAACCTGCTTCAAACCCTGGTCCTGCAAGATTTATCTTCTGCATGTATGAGCTCTGGCAATTCACATAGTCTCTCTGGCCTAAGTTTAACCACCTGTAAATGAGTGGGGTTAGACCAGAACAGGAAAGAGGTCTCAGCATTTCTGTGTGTCATGGGTCCCTTTAGAAGCCTATGAAGCTCAATGACCCCTTCTCAGAACAACTTTTTTAAATGCATAAAATAAAATTGGATTATACAGGAAGTCAACTATATTTAGTTATCAAAATATATTTTTTTTAATTTAACAGGCTCTGGGTTAAGAAACCTTAAAATTAATCTCTAAGGTCACTCTAAATCTGCATTGCAAAAGTCCAGGGTAACTGTCTCAAATCATTAAATTTTGCCAGTTATCAAGCAATGCTACTACTAAGCATAATTCATTGACTCAAAGTTTAATTTTAATTGCTCATTGGAAATGTCTATGAACATCCTAACTACCACAAAACACTTAAGGAAACTGATTTCACCATACTCTTTCTCATGCTATTAGATACTTGCTGAAAAGCATAACAAGAGCTCTTTCTGGAAAAGCTGATGTTTTCAGAGTCTCTTTTGGATTGTGGATTAATACAGCAAAAGTTTGCCAAATTGTCTCATTCACCAGAAATAAAAGTGAGCACTGCTAAGAGATGTGGATAGTCCTAATGCAAGCTGTTGCTACTGGAGCAAAAATCCCAGGCACACCAGTGTGTCCAGGGTTATGGAAATCAGACAACAAGAAACATTAATTATGAGCTTCCTGTGTGCCAGACACCATGTCAAGCAAGCATTGGGAATACAAAGAAATACAAAAACAGGCCTTGCCCTCAGGGAGCTTATGTTCTAATGGGGGAGACAACATGTACATTTAAGAAGGGACATGCAAAATATATATATGGTAGAAGGCGATTTAAGAGGGAAAAGCTTTAGCAGCTAGGAGACTGTGCTAAAGCTGGGATCCAAACACAGACTCCAAAAAGAGGCAGCACTGAAGAGAGTGTTCCAAGCATGGGGGACAGCAGGGCACGAACAAGTTGGTAGAAGATGGAGTGCTGTGACTCAAGACCTGCAAGTATACCAGTATCGCCAGAACCTTTTGAGAACACTAGCCAGGTAGCCAGGAACCAGGTTTTGAAGAGCTTCAAATGCCAACCGAGGAATTAGTATTGACACTGAAGAAAACTGGCAGTCAGTGGAACTCAGTGAGCAGGGACGTGACATGGTCAGATGTGTTCTAGGAAAAAATCACTTGACAACTGAGTGGAAGATGCATGAAGACTAACAAAGAATACTAAGTACTTAAAGGATCTATGGATTCCATATGGGAATATGGGGTCAGAGAGAATGGAGAAGAAGCAAGAGATAGTATGGTCACAAAAACTTAAAAAGGAAAGACTATTCGGGATGAGGACAGCCAAATTGCACAGTGGATAGAGTCCTGGACCTGAATCTGAGTTCAAATATGGTCTCAGACACTTACTAGCTGTGTGAACCTAAGCAAGTCACTTAACTTTTTTTGTCTCAGTTTCCTCATCTATGACATAAGCTGAAGAAGGAAATGACAAACCACTCCAGTGTCTTTGCCAAGAAAACCCCAAATAGGCCCACAAAGAGTCACACACAACTGATATTGACTAAACAACAACATTTGGGATGAGGTGATCAATGGTGGCAAATGCTGCAAGTAAGTTAAGAAGGTGGAGGATTCAGAAAAGGCTATTAGATTTGGCAATTGAGATTATCAGTAACTTTGGAGAGAACAATTTCAGTTAAATAATGAGATCAGAAGCCAGATATTGGAGGGTCTAGAGGAGAGTGAGAGAGGAAGTGGAGACAGTCTGCTGGAGAAGTTAGAAAGGAATAAGCTCAAGGGTTCATGCCCAGGTTCATTGACTTTGTGAGAAAAAAGACCACCTCTTCATGTGAAATAGGAATGGAGGCAGGGGAAGATGTGAGGGGAGGAGAGGAGTTCTGGGTGAATGGTATCAATTTCTTCAATGAAGTTTCTAAGAAGATCCTCAGACAGGGAAGGGTTCATGATTAGACCCTAGCCTGTGACACTTTTCCAAAGAAGGAAGATGTTTCTACAGAGTAGACGTTTTTAGGGGTCTCTGGAGAGATTTCATGGGGTCCATAAACTCGAACAGAAAAAAATTACATATTTATTGTCACTAACCTCTAAATCCAATTTAGCATTTCCTTCAATTATTTAACCACATTATTCTGAGGTAGGCTTTGCCAGACTTTTCAAAGATGTCCATGACACAAAAAAAAGGTTAAGTAGTCCTGCTAAAGAGGAAGATTATGATGGGAATACCACAAACAGGGTGAAAGGCTACTACCCATAATCTAGAAAGAATTTTGCTTTCTTGTGTGAATGTGCATGTGTGTACATGTGTGTACGTGTGTGTGCATGTGCATGTGTGCCTGTGTGTATGTGCGTGTGCCTGTGTGTGTGTGTGTTGTTTCTGAGGGTGGTTTTTGGTCTTTTGAAGACAAGGAACATGTCACTTCTTGGTTAAGAAGTCATGTATTTTTATGTATGGAATCTTGCATACGCTATCAAATAAGTCACCTTTTGTTTTGGATTTTTTTTGGTTTTAATTTTTTGTTATTGTTGCAAGGGAAGGTTCTATATGCAGTATAGAGGGATGTGATGTAGGAAGAAGATATGTAGAAAATATGTCAATGCTTCAAGAATCCTCGAGTTCCATGTGGAGTTCCATATGGGAACTCTCTCTGCCAGAGCACATTACAAATATGTGTGTGTGTAGATGTGTATTTATATATATACATACACATACACATATATGCATGGGTACATGTATATCTATACATATGTATGCACATATGCATACATATGTCTATATTTTATGTGTATGTGATAAATTTTCAGTGTGAGCAACCATATCTCAAAAGCTGGCAGACACTACAAATCAGAGCTTCATTTACTGTTTTGCTGATTGTCTGGACTTAAGAAAATGAAAGAGAAAATGTTGATAATAGAATTCAACTTCTGCTTAAAGTGCTATATAAATGCTAACTAAATCCTGGTGAGACATACTAGCTGTGTGGCCATGGCTTCTGCAGTCATCCTCCCTGACTGCATCTTTGGGCTAGTGATAAAAGCACCAGAGAAAACCCTTCAGGAGACAGACAGAATGTACCATTGACTATTAACAACAGTGCACGTATCCAGCTGCTTAGAGGCAACCCACTCTGGGATTGGAGCCTCCAGGAAAGACTGCTGTTTTTATGGGTTTACCTGGTGTCTCAAGGCCTGCCCATGTCCCTTTCGTCCCCATTTTGGATGGCTCTACCATCGACTCAGTTGTGTGGTTTACCTATGGGTACTTCCCTTCTATGGACCTCAATTTCCTAATCTGTCAAGAGAGGGGGTTTAGATGATCTCCAAGGTCCCTCTCAACTCTGACACCCTTTGACACTTAAAAAAAAAAATACTGCTGCATATACAACTTAAAAAAAAAAAAACTCCACCACTCACTTTCCCCTAGCACAAAAAAAATGTGGTATAATACCCAGAGCCCTGGGGGTTTTTTGCCTTTATTTATATCTACAGTGCCTAGAACATAGTAGGCACTTAATAAATGTTTATTGACTTGACTTGACTTGATTGGTCTTGAAGTCTGGAGATCTGGGATCAAATCCTGTCACAGCTATTTACTATGCACATGGCCATGAGTAAATCTCTCTAATTCTTAATGCCCCTAGCTAGAAGGGAATGACACCCATACACCATCCTTATAGGGATGTTGTGAGAAAACACAAACATTAAAGCATTAAAACAAATAGCTGTCACTATCATTATTATTAATATATAATCTCTATATAAAGATATAAAAGTAAGACATCAGTGTAAAGAGGGAATCAGCAGACTTGGATTTCAATGCTGGCTCAGTGTATGACTTCTGACATCTTAAGTCTGTCTGTTTCCCCCAGTACTCAAGCAAACACACACACATATATGCATGCACGCACATACACACGTACATGCACACACACGCACATGCACACGCCTCCTTACCTCTATCTCTGAGGGATCTAGAGTATTCAGTGCTTTGAGTTCCTCAGAGGAAAGAATAGTGTTAAATAAAAGCTCCAGGGAAGATGATTATTTATCACTGGCCCAACATAAAACATTCCCAGACTTGACTTAGTCTGGGTACCAAGCTTTCCCTGAGAAGCAAGTTTGGGCAAGCTCCCAATAAAAATGTTGCTCCCATAACTTTCCCAACAAACTAATAAGAATCTCACAGAATACTAGTGTTGAAAGAAACCTCAGAAGCCATCAAGTCCAACCTACACCCAGAATATATTCCTTCTTATAATCTACCTTCAAGTGATGAACCTGTCTCTACCTCAAGGTCTCTGATGACAGAGAACTCACTACCTACCAAGGCAGCTCCGCTCCATTTGGGGACGGCTTCCTGGTTGGAAAGTTTTTTTCCCAACATTGAGCCTAAATTGGCCTCTTTACAACTCCCACACACAGCTCCCAGTTCATCTCTCCGGGGCCAAACAGAACAAGTCTGATTCTTCTTCCATGTGACAGACTTTCAAATAGTTAAGCCAAGCTCTCCTATCTCCTGCCCTCTCTCCCCTCCCCCATTCTCAGTTTTCTTCTCCTGGAACTAAACATCTCTGTTTCTCTCAATACCCCCTCAAGGCCCGTTACCAGGTTGCCATCTGGATGCTCTCCAGTTTAGCAGCTTTTCCCAAACTGTGGTGCCTAGAACTGAACGAAATATACTGGGGACGGTCTGACCTGGGGCAGAGGACAGAAGGAGCATCACCTATTTGTTCCTGGAGGGGGTGATCCTCCCAAACTCATGTAAGGGCTATTTGTTTGTTGTTTGTTTTCAGCTCTTGCATCACCATGCTGACTAACAATAAACTTCCATACTTGGTACAAGTGGGTACGTATGCTCATGCTCAAGAATGGTAACTGAATTACCTAAGACTCCTCTCATTCAATGTGCTTTGGAGCATTTCCTGAGAGAACTATGTGCAGAATGCTATCATGGGCAATTTTGTATTCTAATCCAATCAGTATTTATTAGGCACTTACTGTGTGTCAGGCACTGTGCTAAACCCTGGGGATACAATTAATAAACCAATAAAAAGAAAAGTCCCTGCCCCCAAGGAACTTACAATCTGCACTTTGTAGGTCCTTGCAGAGAACAGAAAACTTCAAAATCCATATACAAGTAAGTATAAGTCCAAATAAGAATGCTGAATAGGATTCTGCCTCCTGGGCCCAGATGGGTAGCACTAATTAAAAATAGACTTCCTAAACAAAACTTTTGGAAAGCACCCACTCTCCTTCACTAGCTCCCCACAAGCTCTGCATCACCAAAGTGAACCTTCCCTCAGCACCTCAGTGACTTTGACACAAGCCTCCTACCTATGGCGGTCATCTCTTGCCTATTGTTTAGCCTCTGCAGGTTATAAAGTGCTTTCACAAGGCATCTGATTAAGTCACTCGGCTGATCCTCATAGCACCCTCTGGGAGACAGGCTCAGACCCAAACCTACACTGTAATTTCTTCTGGTTCTATTCCCTCACCCTAGACCAAATCCTTCCACAGCCTCTCCAGCCAATGTTTGGCCCCCTTTTTATTGCACCACCATTTTCTTTCTGTGTGAAGTTACCTTAATTAATTCAATGCCACCAGATGGAAAATCATTCTATTTAGATGCCTGCTTGATAAAGAGTCAGAAGATTAATGCTAGAGGAGCCTTAGTAATTATTAAGTTCATAGCCCTCATCCTAGAGAAAAGAAAACTAGGGTCTGGCCAAGTGAAGTGATCTGCCCGAAGTTTATTCTGAAGAAAGATTTTAAAATATGGAATGTGTTGGTCTTACACATTCTCCAAATTTGTCTCATCTGTGTTTTGCATAATCATTCAGCAACTATGTGCAAAGCATTGAAAGAAATTATATATATATATATATATATATATATACACATACATACATACACATATATATGTACATATATCACAATCCTAGTATTTGAGGCATTCCGATCTTCAAACCTTCCTCACCATCCTCAATGTCTCCACCTGCTAAAGCCCCCTCCTTCTTCAAATTACTGTATGCTGTGGGTACCTAGATACATGTGGAATCCCCCCAGGGGAACACAGGGACAATTGCAACATTTTTGTCTTTGTATCCCCCGTGCCTAGCAGAGAACAGTCACCTAATAAATGCTTGTAGAATGGAAGTGAATTCTTTGGCACATAAGTTAAAACACATAATAGATAAATAACTAAGCTGTAAGCCCTTGGTGGGCAGAAATAGCACCTCTATAATCTCACAGTACCCTTGGAGAGCACCTTGCCCACAGGCAACACTGCATGTTACTGATAAGGATAGGGTGTCAGCACACAAAATTCAGCCGGTTGTTGGAAATGTTAATGGGATCTTTGGGATGAAAAGTGTTGCTGACATCAGGAAGAAGGCAGGTGTAATGGGAATGCAAATTTGAAAGATCTTCCCTGCCCCTAGGCTAAAGTGCACCTGAAGCCTGGGGTGGGAGGCTTGTTTTTCAGTAGATACTTCTTGATTGGCCAGTGAGTCCAAAAGGTTGTTACATTCTCTGAGCCAGGAGAAGGCTATATAAGCCCTGATGTGTAGCTTTGTTTTGGGGGCTCACTTTGAGAAGTGTTCTGTGATTTGATCTGAATTCTGGGAAGCCGTTTTCCAGAGCCCCCCCAGCTTTGAAAAACCCAGATGTGGAAACCCAGATGTTGACTGGGTATGGATGTAATGGTTGGACAGTTTGGAAATCTGTCTACTTGATCTGTTTCTGTCTTGATAATTCTGCCTGTATGCTTTGAAGTTCGGGGTGCTGACCTTTTCCCCTGAACAAGGTAAACGATATATGGTCTGACTGATTAAAGTAAGCTTGTTAACCCATTTTGAGTTGCTTTCCTTTATCAAAGCAGATCCAAGAACCTGTGGTGGAAGCAACCCTGAGGATGCTTGGGGTGCTTGCCGCTACAGCAGGGAAAGGAACTTGAGGAAGAGAGGAGCATGATAGCTATATACTAACTTCAGGACTATCTTTGGCTATGAATTTGAGGTGGTTTGGCAACCTACAAAAACGATGGTCTTAGGACCTGTGGACCTGTGTTAGAATTCCAACTGATATTTAGTAGCTCTGTGATCCTGAGGAAGTCATTCGACCTTTCTGGGTCTCATTATCTCACCTATGAAATAGGGATAATGCCACTAACATTGCCTACCCCCAAAGTGTTGTGGGAAAAGTGATTCATAAACCTCAAAGCATTAAGTTACTCTACAGCAGCGGTTCATAAAACTCAGTCCAAGGAGGTCCCTGAGGCACTTTCAGGAGATTTTTGAGGCAAAAAACAATTTTGTTCATAATATGAATACTTTAATTTCTAACATGGTCAATATTGATAGATATCATGCACATAAATAAAAGTTATTTGGGGGTCCTCAATAATTTATAAGAGTGTAAAGCAGTCCTGAGACCAAAAAGATAGAGAACTTCTGCTTGACAGAAGAAAGAACAGAAGGGGCAGCTAGGTGACACAGTGAATAGAGCACCAGCCCTGAAGTAGGGAGGAGCTGAGTTCAAATCCGACCTCAGACACTTAACACAAAAAACTAACCGTGTGACCTTGGGAAAGTCACTTAACCCCAACTGCCCTCCAAAAAAGCAAAAAAAAAAAAAAAAGGGAACAGATTTGATCAATGTGAAACCAAAGGAAGAGAGTGCCCAGTGGATAGAATTTACAGGGATTTAAGTTTCAGCTCAATAGAACTCTATAATAACGAGATTTGTCCAATGATAGAAGAGTTAGGATCCTATGATCTTTGAAGGGAGTAAATTCCACTTAGACCAATTTTCAGAGATATTCTTACGTCAGGCTAAGTTTGGTTGAGTAATTCTGTGGGTTCTCCCAGATCCAAGGAACTCTCCCCCTACCATTTTATTTGATTCCCACAAGAATCTTGGGAGCTAGATGCCCCCAGTTTTTAATAAAAATATGAGGGAAAAATATATAATTTTATGTATTTTATATATAAATTTTTATTATAATTATATATATAATTATATAATATAAATTTATATTAATTTTATATATAAAAAATATGAGGGAAATGAGGCAGGCTGGGGTTAAGTGACTTGCCCAGGATCACACAGCTAGGAAGTTTTCTGGGGAAGGATGTCAACTCAGTTCTTCCTGACTCCAAGTCTAGCTGGCTCATCACTGTGTAACCTAGCTGTCTAAGGCAGCATCCCCATTTCCTGTATAAGGAAACTTACACCCAAAGCTGTGGTAGCCCCAGAGTCAGATCTATTTGTTTTACTTTAAAATATTTTCTTCCTAGCTCTCTTCATTTTATCTACAAACCAGTCATCTCTCCACCTCTAAAGTCCCTTAAGCAGATCTCAGTATGTTTAGCACCTACCACTAGAAAAACAAATGCCTGCAAAACTCAGGCAGGAAAAGCCAACCTTACCAATGACTATTAGCCATCTGTTGGTGTTCATCCTTCATTTTTAAAGAGGACCAATGACATCAAGGGGTCATATCTTGACTTGTGCATGAATTGGATTGAAGTGAGGCAGAACTGCACAAAGTTGTTAGCTTCACTCTCTCTTCCAGAGTCATCAAAGTCCAGTGGCAATGGCCCGGGATGCAGTGAATGACCTTGATGTCCTTGATGTCTAACCAAGCTCGAAGTGCTTCACAGCCTTCATGATCATTGCAGCAAACTTCTCATCCACCCATTTTGTCAGGGGAAGGCTTCTATGCTTGGGGTAGACATTGTCTTCACTCTCCAATGTGTCTGAGGCATATCAGTTACCTTTAATCTGGTGTAGCCTGTCTGCTGAGATGATTTTACCAGGGTATGAGCCCTGAACATGCTATAGCTTCTTAGAGCCACAGGAGAGAGTTGAGTGCCAGGTGGACACTCAGAGCAGTCCTGAAAAGGACTTGGCAAGCCTTCACATGAGAGGTAATAGTCCTGCCCAGGCCTTCCACCTAATTCCATTCCGGACCACCACCTACATTTTTAGACTATGGGTACTACTGAAGAAATGTGCAACAGTTGATTCAAGGCAAGCAGCTGAAGCTGCCTGCAGCACGTCCTTCCAGCCTTTGTGTGCACCAGGATTCTCTGGTTCCCCAGCCCTTTTCTTGGAGGATATCCAGGAACAGCAAAGGTCAGGGAGTTCAGTTATTCTGAAAATATTACCCCAAATTCCCCCAGTCAGGAAGCAGCTGGAAGAACAAGAGGTTGTGTGTATGTGTGTATGTGTGTGTGTGTGTTTATTTAAATGAAGCAGTCCTCTCCTCTACTCTGCCCAAGAATCCCATCTGCAGCCACTGTCCTACATTTCACTTCATTTAGAAGTTTCTAAAAAGAGTGATGTTTGCTTCGTGCACTGGCCTGTTTCCCACCTAGCACCAAAAACTCTGAGTAAAGTTCCTTTTCTGAAAAAGAAAAGGGCTGGACTAGATGACCTCCAAATCCCTCCCAGTTTCAGTTAGATCCATGATCTTAGGTTCCTCTAGGACTGCAAAGAGGCAGGATACAGAGTTATCAAAGTCATAGAACAACTATTAGCACAGTTTGGCTGGAACCCAGAGTGCAAGAAGAAAAGGAATGTAAAAATCAGAGCAGCCAAAGTGACATTCCCAAAGCATACGCCTGACTCTGGTCATTTTCCGGTTCAAAAGCCTCCTGAGGCACTCTATCACCTCGAGGATAAAATTCAAACTCTTTTAAATGACTTTAAAATGATTTTCTTGCCTCCTCACTGGATGGGGGAAGAAGAAGAGGGAGGGAGAGAATTTGGAAGTGGAAAAAAAATTTTAAGTCTCTTATCTTTTAAAAATTAAACAGGGACAGCTAGGTGGCACACTGGCCCTGGAGTCAGGAGGACCTAAGTTCAAATCCAGCCTCAGATACTTGACATTTAGTAGCTATGTGACCTTGGGCCAGTCATTTAACCCCAATTGCCTTGCCTTTCCCCTCCAAAAAAAACACAATTAAAAAAAAATAAAAGACTTCACAATCAATCAATCGATAAGCATTTACTAAACATGTACTACATTTCAAGCACTGTGACTCTGGCCCACACTTACAGGCATATAACCCATTATTACTTCCTTTCATACTAGAAGTGATAGAGTACCAGATAGAGCAGATTTGCACAAGGTCACACTGGAAGTGATGTGAGTTAGGGTCCTTGCTGTACCTTGTACACAATAGTCTGCCTGCCAGCTCCTTACCTTTGCATCAGATGTCTCCTATGCCTGAAATGCATTTCCCTCCTTACTTCACCCTGGAATCACTGGCTCCCATTCAACTCCTGTTCAACTTCTTTCCTCCTATATGAATCCTTTTCTTATACCCTCCAGTTATTAGTACCCCCTGAAATCACAGTATACTTACTTTGCATGCATGAACATCTATATGCATTTAGACATACATAGGAATATGTGTAGATAATAACAGCTATCATTCAAGGTCTACAAAGTACTTTACAAATATTACCTCATTTTATCTTCATAACAACCTGACAAGTTAGGTGTTATGATTATTTCCATTTTACTGATGAAGGAAACTTTAAAAAGGTTAAGTGACTTGTCCATGGTCACACAGTTAGGAAGTATATGAGGCTGAATTTGAACTTAGGTCTTCTTGACTCCAGGCCCAGTATCCCACCTACTCTTTCACCTAACTGCCTCATTTCATAATACATCGCCCCCTCTGAAGTGACATTCCCAACTCCCTGGCAGGCTGGGTCCCTAGAGTGGGGCTTACTATTTCTCCACTCAGGATTCTCAGGGTGAATCCTTAAAGGTAAGGATTATCTAGTATCCTTACTCATGAGCCCCAAACAGTGTGCTCTTTATTTATTATCAATTAGTCAGACAGTTAGCTTGTAGAATTTTTTTTTTTACTGAAAAGGTATAGGAACAGTTGTGAAAAAGAACAATCCCCCCAAAAAACATGGGGTACACGCTCACAATCACATGCAGGACCCATGGGGAATATGAACTCAAGCTTGAAGGAACGCGTGCGGCAAAGGAGTGAATTTATAGTTCCAGATTACTGAAAATTGGTTTCCTTCCTTCGTGGAGTCATCATGAATACCCTTAGGTAGGAACAGTTCTCTGCTGGGCTCCAAGGCTCAGTCCCTTTGCAGGGTCCTAATGCTGCCTTTCCTTAGTTCATCTAGTTTGTCTTTAGAACGTCTGTCATATATATATTATTTATGCATATAATATATAAGTAATTCCTACCAATAGAATATAAGCTCTTGAAGGGCAGGGACTGTCTTTGTATCAGAGGTTTCTAGTATAGTGCCTGACAAACAGAAGGCACTTAATAAATGTCTATTGACTGACTGGGATTCTCTGACCAACAATACCACAACTAGGTACTGGGGTATATGGAATGTTTAGGGAGGACCAGCACCTCTGGTGTAAGGGGGTACCAAGCCCTTTTCAGGGTTACTCGTCCACACTTGGTGTCTACCTGGCAGCCAACTCTCACCTGTGACTCCAGGAGGCTGGGGCATCTTAGCAGCCACACCTGGTAAGCCATCTCAGCAGATGGGTTAAACCAGGCTGGGGGTAATGGATGGGCCTCAGGCGCCAGTGAGTTAGGAGAGTGTGAAGCAAGTGAAGACTTCCCCCAGAAGAATGGGTGGATGACAATAGCCATGAGGGTGGATGAAGCAGGCACTGCAGAGTGCTTAGAGCTCGGTCAGATATCAAAGACAGCAAGGTCATGCACTATATCCTGGGCCATCACTAGTCATCTTGACATTTGTCTTGCAAGGGGTGGAGCCAAGATGGTGGAGTAAAACAATGAACTTGGCATGGGCTCCCTCTCCAACCACTTCCAATACCTGTAAAAAATGACTCTAAACAAATTTTAGAGCTACAGAACCCACAAAGTGACAGAGAGAAAGAAACAAATCTCCCACTGATGGCAGCCTGGGAGGCCAACAGGAAGGGTCTATCACAGCACTCTGGGAGCAGAACACAGTGCCATGTGAGCCATGGGGTTCCAGCCCCAGGCTGGCCCCAACCAGCAGCCCAGACTGGCAGGAGCAGACTTCAGAAGAGTAAATCACCAGCAGCTGCAGTGGTCTCCAGACTTCTCAACCCATAAATACCAAAGAGAAAGTAAAAGGTGACTGGGGACCTCTGTAGGAACATGGAGACAGAAGAGCATGGTCCAGCCCCTGTCCCCAGGGCGAGAAGTGGCAGAGGCACAGCAGCTGCAGCTGATGCCACATGGCTGCCTCCAAAGCTCCTGGCCTGCAGATCATAGGGGAACCAAGTGACCATTCAGAGGGTAATCACTCTTGCTTTGACCTGCTTGGATCTAGATCATAGTCTTGGGTGGTGGTCCTGGGGTGTGTGGAAGTCTGCCAGAACTTGAGGTGCCCTGCTAATAGCTCTGGCAGCTGCGAAAAGTCCATCTATCTGGGGCAAAGTTCTTTCCATTCTGGAAGCAGAGTTCTACAGTGGCAAAGAGCTCAAAAGTCAAGTAACTGACAGGCAAGATGAGCAAGCAGGGGAAGTGCTATCAGGCCACAGAATCCTTTTTTGGGGACAAAAAGGATCAAAGCATGGAACAAGAGGAAGATAATGAAGTCAGAACTCCTGTATCAAAAGCTTCCAAGTAAAATATGTATTGGTCCCAGGCCATGGAGGAGCTCAAGAAGGATTTTGAAAATCAAGTAAGAGAAGTGGAGGAAAAATTGGGAAGAGAAATGAAAATGATGCAAGAAAATCATGAAAAGTGAGTCAACAGCCTGCTAAAGGAGATCCAAAAAAATACTGAAGAAAATAACACCTTAAAAAATAGACTAACTCAAATGGCAAAAGAGGCCCAAAAACCCAATGAGGAGAAGAATGCTTAAAAAGCTGAATTTGCCAGATGGAAAAGGAATTTGAAAAACTCACTGAAGAGAATAATTCCTTCAAAATTAGATTGGAGCAAATGGAAGCTAATGACTATGAGAAATCAAGATAACTATTAAAAAAATCGAGCAAATGAAAAAAATAGAAGGCAATGTCAAATATCTCATTGGGAAAACCACTGATCTGGAAAATAGATCCAGGAGAGAGAATTTTAAAATTACTGGACTACCTGAAAGCCATGATCAAAAAGGAGCCTAAACACCATCTTTCAAGAAATTATCAAGCAAAATTGCCCTGATATTCTAGAACCAGAGGGCAAAATAGAAATTGAAAGAATTCCCTGATCTCCTCTTGAAAAAGATCCCAAAAAGAAAATTGATAGGAATATTTTAGCCAAATTCCAGAGTTCCTAGGTCAAAGAGAAAATACTGCAAGCAGTCAGGAAGAAACAATTTGAGTACTGTGGAAACACAATCAGGATAACAGAAGACCTAGCAGCTTCTACATTAAGGGATCGAAGGGCTTGGAATATGATATTCCTGAAGTCAAAGGAGCTAGGATTAAAACCAAGAATCACCTACCTAGCAAAACTAAGTATCATGTTTCAGGGGAAGATATGGTCATTCAATGAAATAGAGGATGTTCAAACGTTCTTGATGACATTTGTCACTGGACTTAAATGACAACTTTGTGCAACCCTGCCTAATTTAAATTCAATCTGCACATGAGTCAAAACATTACCCCTGAAAACGAAAAAAATTCTACAACGAGTCCTATACTCTAAAGAGGTCAAAGGAAGAAGAAAAAACCCACATTTATAAAATTATCTATACAATCTTTTTTTGTTGTAGCAAAGAACGGGAAAACAAAAGTAGCATCCATCAATCTGGGATTATTTAAACAACTATGTGATACCAATGTAGTGGAATATCATTACACCATAAGAAACAATGAAAATACAGTTGCAGAGAAACCTGGGAAGATTTATGCAATTCAGCATGAAGTGAGCAGAACCAGAACAATTCCTACAGTTAACAACAATGTTTTACCAAAAAAAACAACTTTAAGTCATTGGTCAGTGCACTGACAACTCAGAATTACAGAGAACTAATGAAGCATGCTATTCACCTTCTGACAGAGGGGGGATAGATTCTAGGTACAGAATTTGACATACATTTTTAGACACAACAAATACATACATACATACTTTACATACACACATATTTACATGTATTTGAATAACTTCTCAGGTCCCTTTTGGCTCCAAGATCCTGTCCTTAAACTTACTCATATAAGTAAGTACCCTCCAGTCTAAACACATAACCTCACACTATATTTTCTAATGGTCAGAAAGACAGTGACTTTCTTGAGGAAAACAATGTTTTATTCTTTCTTAGATAACCCCACAGCATCATGCATAACCCTGGAAATAGCATAGGTAATTAGTAAAACTTTGAGTTGAAACATTAAGACATTAAAATTAAGATCTCCACACCATATCAAAATTAAACAAACATTGGATAAGTATACTGAGGATCATCCATTAAATTCCCCCAAGTCAATGCTTCTTCCAATGTACTCTCTTTTTACAATCTGATTGTTTCTGGTCTAAATTTCCATGAACTTTTCGTAGACAGGGTAGTTTGCTCTCCAGAGAGTTTTCTTCTGATAGGATTTAAATATTGCTTGCTCTCTTTAGTAGAAGCATTTAGCACATCAAAATGAGGTTTGTGTAGCCCTATAAAGTGATAGCATTATTTATTCTCTAATTCTCAAGGCTAATTATTTTTGTTTTCTTTTAAATGCTTTTTGATTGGTTAACAGTCCCTAAAGAGGGCAGTTTTTGAACAAAAGTGGCCACATGGGTACAATCTGCTAATTGTTCATTTGGGGGATTTCAATTTTCACAGATCCATCTTTCCAAAATTCATGCAAGTATTTCTGATCCACCTTAAGACTTGCAGGTCTGTACCACATAGGTAGAACTACTGTCCTGGTCTTGCCCTGGAGCCCTATGGCAATCTACAATACTCCTGAGACTAGCTGACCAGTCCAGGAGGGGGAAAAATAAGCTCTTTCAAGCCTTTAGTTTCCGGTGGGGGTGGAGCAGAGATTAGGTCAGAAAACTGTAGTAAAAGAAAGGAGAAGTGAGAATTACACAAGAAGGCTGGGGTGGGGGAGAGAGCAGGAGAGAAATATGAGTTAGGTTGAATTGCGGATAGTATCCTGTTTCAAGTCTACTCAAAATGTATCAGAGCAAACACATGTACAACCTATAATGAATTGCTTATCTTCCCAGTAAGGGTGGGTGACAAGGGAGGAAGGAAATGAATCCGGAATTCAAAGTTTTAAAATCAAATGTTTATAAATATATATAGATATAGATATATAGATACTATTATTAATACTATTTTACATGTAATTGGGAAATAAGTTATACAGGCACTGGGGCATAGAGATCCACCATGCCCTACTGGAAAAGTCGAAGGGGGTATGGGAGAAGATATGGGAGACAGCAGATTGGAGGAGGGGATATCCTGTGGGACTGCTATTTTGGGGCAGTGGGTAGGGGAAAAACGGGGAGAAAATTTGTAACTCAAAATCTGGTGGAAATGAATGATGTAAATCAGAAGTTAATAAAGCATTTGAAAAATAAAAAAAAATTACAACACATGAAAAAAAAAATGTATCAGAGCTAGAGGACATCAGAGATCATCCAGAGAAAAGAGTTCATTTTTTTTTTTTGAGGAAGTAGGGTTAACATGATGTAACAGAAATCATTTTGGACCAATAAAATGAAGACTTTAGATGGTAGCCCAAATTAGTTGTGTAACCCTGGGCAAATTTAATTCAACACATCTGAACCAGAGTTTTCTTAGCTATAAAATGTGGATCATAATGCCTGACCTGTCACCTTCACGGGGTTATTATGTATTTGGAGGACCAATGAGATGCTAAAATGATGTGTAACTTTAAAGTGCTACATAAATCTGAATGCAGTCCTAGTCTTCCTTTAAAATGCAACTGAAGTCACACCACATTTTCCACAAAGCCTTTCCTGATCCCTCCAACTGCTAGTGCCTTCCTGCCCTAACTACCCTGTATTTACTACTTTCTGTTTATTTTAGATTTCTTCTCTATATTCTTATTGCTACACATGCTGTCTTCTTCAACAGAATTCAAACTTCTAGAAAGACTGTTTTCTACTGTTGTTGTTTGTTGTTGTTGTTTTCATCTTTGTATATCGAAAGCCTAGGTATATACGCACGCATGATTGGTTGAGATAGGAGGGGTGCTAGGCAGGAGATGGAATCCTTCCTCTCCAGAGACCATGAGTATCAGTCCTAGGAAAAAAGTCTATCCTCTCAAACTCTGAAGGGAATTTCAAATACATGATATGAGAGACTCATCTTGAAGAGTTTGTATGAAAAATTATAGTGAGCCTGCCTACATGAATCAACAGCAAAAGAAGCAATCGGGAAAAAAAAATAGGTGATAGGGTGGTTCAGGACAAAATGACAGTACCCAGGAAACCCTCAAGCCTCCCCCAACCACCAGCCGTCCTCTGACCACATCTATAGGACTTATCTGTTCCACCTACATCCTGCACCAGGACCCTAGCAAACTACATAGGCAAGGGAGGATACATTCTAGCTTCATGCTCCACACCCAAAGGCAAGGAAAGCCATACCCATACTGTAGTTAATGCAACTGAGATACTGGGTTTGAAAAGTGTGTGTGTGTGAAATATGTGTGAGTGAAGTGTGTGTGTGAAATATGTAAAGGGGGTGGGAGTCTCAAAAGCATGGAATATTAAACCTGGGAGAGGTTTTAGGGGTCATTTAGTCTAATCTCTTCATCTTACAAAAGAAGAAACTCAAGCCCAGAGAGAAATTACTTGCTCAGTGTCATAAAGCTAATTGAGTGGAAGAACTTGAATTAGAACCCAGGTCTCCTGACTCCTATTCTCACATTTCCCCTCACAATCTGATATATGTGTACATACATGTGTGTATGTATGTATATATAGACTTTTCCCTCCCCTTCTCTTTTCTATGTCACTGTCTCTCCATCTCTGCCTTTCTCTCTCTGTCTCTCTCTTTCTCCCCTTCACCCAATATGCTATGGGCCACTAGGGATGCCAGAGAGAGGTAACAGCAATAGCCAAGGCAGGGACAGTTGCCTTATCTCCCTTATATAAGGAGATATCATCTTATTTTATGGCTACCATGTGGCCATGAATATGTGATACCTCTGGTGTTTGCTCTCTCTCTCTCTCTCTCCCTCTCTCTCTCCCCCCACTCTCTCTCTCTGTGTCTCTCTCCTCTCTCTTTCTCTCTCCTCTCTCTCTCTGTCTCTCTCTCTCTTTCTCTCTCATGTCTTTGTGTTTATTCTTTCCTGATCTTAGGTGAATGAACATTAGAGATGGAACAGACCAGGTTACAACCTTGTGAGCTTTGAAAGATCTGAACAACAGTCCCCTTAGCATGTAGAACCAAAAGCAGAGTCTAGGGAGCAGCCCACCCTGAGGAGTGAACAGCTTTGATACAGCCCAGCAACCAAGACACCATTAAACAAGCAAATGAGTAATCTTTACACTGGTTATGCCACATCCTCAAAAGGTGGAAAGGTCAGGAAATATTCATGGGGGTGGGGAGAGGGAGTGCTTCGCTGCAACCACTTTAAGAGTGAGCCCACTCTTCCCAGGGACTGAATGGGCATAAAGAGGGGAAAGCAGACCTGGCTGGGGGTGGGGGAGGTGGGGGAGTGTCCTTGGGGCTTCAATCCTTGTTCTATCTTCTTACTAAAGGCTACTTTGTATTTATTGGTTATTTGATTGTGGAGAGGACACATTAGGTGAGGGCTTGTAAACAAAAGTACCAAATTATAGCCCCCCCTCCCCAACTCCTCCGGGTTACCCCTAGAGCCTTGAGAGAAGACATAGCTAACCACACCCTGAGGATTCAACCTGCCAGTGTAAGTGGGGTTGGGAGAGTCAGTTCTTAGCACAATACTAAGCGCTTAATAAATATTTTTCATTGATTTTAAAGGAAGAACACAGGTCTAATGACACCAAATAACTGGGTTCTAATCCTGGCTCTGAAAGTTAACTTTCTTTGTGGCTTGGACAACTTATGTTCCCTCATAGGGTCCAATATCCTGTCTGCAAAATGAAGGAGTTAGCCTAGATGATTTCTATGTTTTCTCTTAAGTCAATGAAGAATTACAACTAGGAAGCAATGGAAAAATAAGGATAGCTCACAATTCCTATAATGTGCTATGGTTTATAAAGCACTTTCCTCATAACAACCTTGAGAGGTGAGTAGTACAAATACTCTTATCCCCATTTTACAGATGAGGTACTGGAACATAAAGAGATTAAGTAACTCGGCCACAATTTTAAACAGTATTTGAGTCTGGGCCTTCTAACTCCAAGTCTACTCTATCGTCCTAATTAACTATAAACTGGCTAATTATATGTTTAGTACAATGCCTGGCACACAGAAGATATTTAATAAATGCTTATTACACACACACACACACACACACACACACACACACACACACATATACCCCATATACCAGCTCTCACTTTCATGTATTTGTTTTGGTTGTTCCCTAAGGTTAAAATTAATTCTCTCCTCATACCTACCTTTCTGAAACCTCCTCCCTCAAAACTAAGTTCAGAAGCTGTCTCCTCCATGAAGCCTTTCTTCATTTCAAAGGTTTTAGTGTTCTCTCCCTCCTCAGATGATCATGTATTCACTTATATTTCTACTTGGTATCTGCCCAATTGACTGTAACTTCCTTGAGGGTAGGGACTGTTTCCATTTTTTTTTTTTGTCTTTCTCCCCCACTGCAGGGTAACTGGCACAAAGTAGGCATGAAATAAATGTTTACTGGTTCTATGTGTGTATGTTGTATGTTACATACACAAGCACATATCAAAATAAGATTTAATTCAGAGATTCCTACCAACTCTTTGGGTGGGAAGGAATCTCCTCCAAACTTCAATAACTGAAAATAAATAGCTGTATGCTGCGCTGCTCAAAAATCTCGAGAGGCAATTTTGCAGAACTGAAGAGATAAATTAACTATGCTTAGAACTACTAAAATTAAAGAAAACATTTGAATGCATGACTAATAACATTTCTGTGCAAAGTCAAGTTGGGGGAATCACAATCACCAAACACCTCTCAGAATGCACTTAGAACAGGCAGTCACACATTTACTGTAAGATTCTTCTATAACATCCGGCACAAGCTTATTTCAGATACATCACAAGGAAGGGTTCCCTCTCCCCTGGCCCATTTACTCTTTTTGACAAATTTAAGTGAAAATGATGTTTTTCCAGATTTCATCTACTTTTGGAAAAGAAAACATGGTAGGAAAACTTGGATGTTATCATTTTAGAAAAAGTGTAGCTAAATAACCTGAAAGGAAACAGCATTCCAATGCATCTCAGAGCATTCATCTAGAGCCAGATGTTTCTAATAACTTGTATCCTTTTTCTGTACATAAAAAATACTGATAACTTAATATATAAGAGGATAAGAATGCACCTTTTTCTGTACATAAAAAATACTGATAACTTAATATATAAGAGGATAAGAATGCGTAAACTTTAAAATACTTTGGCCAGTGAATGACTGTTCATCCCCACCCCCCAAAAAGTAGTCCCTGGGAACTCATCCTGTAAGTCTGGAGCTGAGTCCTGAGTACTCAGCCACTGATGCTGTGACTTTAATTATGTCACTTCCCCTCGCTTGGCCTCAGTTTTTCATCTGACCAGACTAATTCTTCTAAAGTCCCTTCCAACTCTCAAAGGCTGGGATCCAAAGTCATTCAAGTGAATGGAAAACACTAAAAATTCTACTTGCTGACACAATGTAGTAATGGTTCAGACTAGGTAAGCTTTCCATGGACACTTACAAGAATAAATTTGCTGCAAAGACCCTAAAGCAAACAAAGAGATAAAATATCTAGAAACTCTAAAACTTAGAACCATAGACTGAGAACTGGAAAGGATTTTAAAGGTCCTCTAATGCATTTAGTCCATCATTTTAGAAATTAAAAAGATAGGGCCTGGGAAAGTGACTTGCTCAAGGTCATACATATAACTAAGTAGTAGAACTAAGATTTGAATATAGATTCTCAGATTCCAAATCCTCCATTCCTTCTGAACCAAGGGACCTGAATTCAAGGACATTCAATATCTTGACTGAGAGTCAAGAACTAAGAACTAATACGAAATCAAGCTCTCATTCCTTTTTTTAAAATACCAGTGGTGAAAGCTGAGATTTAAACCCTGGCAAAACATCACAGAATACCAAACAATGGTCCAAAGGTTTGATTCCCAAAGAGGGAATAGGCCCAGAACCACAAAGTCATCTACTTTTGCATTTGAAATTCAGTAGAATTTGAAAAGTATTTAGCCTGAATCATACTTATAACCACCTCCACTACCCACCAGCTTTGTTATCTGAAAGACTTATCTGCAAAGAGTCCTAGATTTGGGAGTAAGAAGATGTAAGTGAAAATAATAGCTCTCCCATCTACTGTCTGTACATCCTGGGGCAAATCATGAACCCTCCCTTAGCCTCAGTTTTCTCTTCTGTGAAGTCAAAGGGCTTAGTTTGCATGATATTTGAAGTCTCTCTCTTCTAGCTCTGACATCCTGAAGGCTGGCCCAGTTTTGATTTTTAATATCTTTACCACATGATAATCACTCCTGCCTGGTTAAGACCAAGTTTGCAAACTTCCCTGGGAGCTGGGAATGCGGTGGCCAAGTCTACTTGGCAAAACAAAGTAGTAGTCTAACAGCAAAGTCTCTAGAACGTGGATAATGGTGGCCAATGGGCAGGATTTGGTCAGAAAATATTGACTGGGGGGGGGGAGGGAGGGAGAGGGGGGGGGAGGGGGGGGGGGGGAAAGAGATGGGGAGAGGGGGGGGAGAGAGAGAGAGAGAGAGAGAGAGAGAGATCTAAGTAAGTGTTTTCTTGGGATTCTGGTCTCGATTCTTTCAGACCCATTACAAATTTGACAAGAGGCTCCCTGCCCAGTACACCATATTTCCCTCAGCTGTAAGTGGAAACTCTTTCAAAAAATATTTTTAAAGTCCTTAGCACAGTGCTACGAACATGGTAGGTGCTTAATAAATGCTTATACCCTTCCAAGAAACCAGTATGCTGCCTCAAGAAATCTTCAACTGAAAAAAAGACAAGCAGCTGACCATTTAGGGTTTGACCCTTTCAGGTCACAGACCAGATCACCTCAGTGGTCAGTGACTAAGCGCCTGCCCTGACTTCCCTAGGGGAAGAGCCATTGCCTCCACGCAGGCGCAAATCGCCCGCCAGGAGCCAGGTCCTTGCCCTCGGCTTGCCCCCAGGGCACCCTCAGTGCCAAGGCCTGCCAGGCCTCTAACACTGACCAGGGCCAAGGCCTGGCCTCTAACCCGTTTCGGGAAGAGTAGCAGCGGCCTGTGCGCCCAGCACCTTCTCCTTCCCACGGCCCTTGCGAGTCTGACTCTGGCGCATGGCTGCTGAGGAGCCCCACGAGGAGGCCAGGGCACCCACGCAGCCGCCGTGCTGCGGCAGGAGAGCGAGATCGGGCCGCCTCTCTGCCCTCTTCCACCCCCTCTCCCTCTCGGGCGCCAAAGACAGCATCAGCCGCCGCCGCCGCCGCCGCCAAGGGTCCAGACTCAGCGCCAGGCCCCCTCCGCTCGCGTACGGGGAGGGGTGGGGGGCTGGAAGGAGCTGGAGCATCCCAGGGGGCGGGGCCGACCAGGACCGCGGCGGAGCCTGGCAGCCGCTCTCCGGTCCTCGCGACGCCATGTGCAGCCGGCTCGGTCTTGCCGACCAGAGGGAGGGCTCCCCTCTTTCCTCCTGCGGGCTGGCCTTGCCTTCCTGACCCCAGGGGAGCGGTGGCTGTAGTCGGCCGTAGTCCAGGCCGGTGCAGACGCACCTGCCCGCAGCTACACGGGGATGGCACGCGCCGGCCTGGCAGCGGCCCGGCCTGGGCCTGACCCGGACCCGACTCGACCCAGTGGCCTCGCGAACCCCCTCGGCCCCTCCCGGCTGCAGGTCTAGCTGCTGCTCCCGCCCACGGCCCCTGGCGCCGGCTCCAGCCCGCGCTCTCGCTCTTGCTCCCTCCTCCTCTGCCTGGGCCCCAGGGGAGGGGAGAGGGTGGTTGCGGGGAGAGGAGGGCTCCTACTGGCTCACTCACCAGCGGTAGCAGCCCTCTGAGGCCTCCAGTGTGAAGTTGATGCGGGTGCCCCGCGTGAAGGGTAGCAGCACTTTGGGTATGTTGAGCTTGGAGGCGGCGGCGCGGTCCCCGGCCAGCACCGCTAGCAGCAGCAGCAGTAGTAGCAACAGCAGTGGCGGCGATAGCTGCCAGCCCCTTGGCGGCCCCTGGGCCCGAGCTGCCATCCTCCCTCCTCCCGTGCTCCCCAGTCGGCGCCGGGCTTGCTTGCTTGCCGGCTCGCTCTCGGACTCCGGAGGGCTGGTTGGCTCCCTCCCACCCCGCCCCAGAGCACCCAACAACCTAGCCTGCAGGAGGACCGCGCTGCCGCTGCCCCGGCAGCAGGTGATAAGGCGTGGAGGGGGAGGGGCGTGGGACATCCCTCCAGATCTGAATGCAACTTCCTGGGCCGTTGGCAGGGGTGGGGTGGGGTGGGGTGGGGTCGGGTGGGCGGAGAGGGGGACCCCGGCGCGGGTTTCTCCTCGAGTAGGCGGGCCCAGCGGGATCCCAGCTGCTGGCCCCCAGCGAAGCGAGCGAGGGCGGCCCACCCCAAGTCCCAGGCCCGGCCGGCCTGGTTTGTGCAAACTGGAAATCGCGGGAAACGGGGAGGAAGTCCCAAACGATACAAAGTTGCCGGAGGAGGGGGAGGTCTTCGCCACAGTATACAGAGCAGCAGACCCGTCCCCCCTTCCTTCTTCTCTCCGGCTGGGGCGCCACCTGCGGACGCCAGAGCTAGGGCAGCCTCGTGGGGCTCTGATGCATGCACTAGAGCACCCACTGCAGAGGGTGATCTGAGACTGCATGGGGGAGGGAGAGGGCAGAAGGAGGCAGGAGGATTGCTCTGCCCCACAGAGGCTCCGGGGACCCTTAAGGAGCTGACGTCATAGCTGCTGTAGTCCCACTTCGCCATGAGCCTTTGCCCTGGGGAGAAGCTGAAGCCCTGGGCTGGATGCTAAGAGGAACTTAGAACCTGTGGTTGGGTGGGAATGGAGGTGGAGATAGGGACTAGGCACAGACTACCCAGAAGGTAAAACAGGCAGGTAGAAACTGGGACCCAGGCTCTGTTATTCCCATATGGGGAAATAATAGGTGCCCTCCCCACCTTGTGGGACGCCGATGGTAAATGGAGTCGGGGTCAGGGTAGAGAGGTTAATTCAGCAAAATCGAGTTGTGTTCAGTGAGGAATGGCTTCATTCCATTTGCAAGGATGAGAAGCTCTCTAAACCGAGCGCCTTTCTGAGAATCTGAGTTCCAACTGCCCTTCGGACTCCGGGCTGTAGGGGCGTCTTTACAGGGGTGGTGACCCATCTTGCCCTCCCATTGTCTTCGGTGTCAAGTGTGGCCTATCCAGTATGGGCTAAATAAAGAAAAGTTAAGCTATCTTCTCTGGCTATTTTAGTGGTAATGAGAAGCCAGAGGAGATGAGATTCAAAGGCACTGGTGGGAATTGGGTGAGCTCTGTGAACATGACGGTGGACTAATGTTCTCTTATGGTCCCATGCAGCTCCAACATTCCTGAAGTAGAAAACGGAGCCGACTCTCCAGACACGGCTCTGTGGTTCTAGCTGGCATTTTCTCAGACACCCCTTGGTCAGGATGGGCACCTGACCTGGGCTCTGACAGCCCATGTATTCTGCGCATAAAGGAAGATAGTATAGCTCTTTAGGAAGACGGGTTCTCAGAAAGTTCCAAATAGAATTGTTATTTGAGGTGCTTGTGTGTTTTTAAGTACATTAGTGCTGGTGGGGTGAGGATGGGAACAGATAGGAATTGTTGCCTTAATCTTGTTAGGCAGTCTCCTAATAAAAATGACCCCCAGAAATCCCAGTGCAAACTATTTTCCAAATCCTAATCATGATTAATGACCCAGTTCAACCAAAGTAATCCCAGCTTTTTATCAATGTTGAACCGTGCAACTTTGCAGGTGGTATTTACCCTGTCTTTGTACTTTTTCTTTAATATTCTATCATTCCATTCACTTGGTGCATTTGTCCTCCAAACTGCACAGTTAGGTGCTATTTGATTCATCCAATTAGCCTGACTGTTAGGAGCCATTTAATAGCTTTAATCCCCATATAGAAGTCACTTTTTTATCTTGTAAATATTTTATCATGGCTAATTCTGTGGAGTCCTACAAAAGCAAGAGAACAGTTTCTGCACATACTGTTGGCTCCCACTTCAAACAAACCTTTCCAGTTCTTCTGAAATAGAGGCAGCCAGCCATATCCCTCCTAAGGATAGAAGGAACAATGAATAAAACATGGTTCAATAGCTCGTACATAATCAGTTGGAGAAGTTAAAACTATTGCTGTTTGGGGGGAAAAAAACCCACAATGTAGCCAAAATTCTATTTGTTGGCACAAAAATGTCCCAACCTTTCCCTTCAAAGTAAACTGAATACTTCACTTTGTCCCCCAGTGCTCCTGATGTTACTTAAATACTTAACCATTCATGCCTACAGCCAGCACATGCCATAGAGAATAGTTTACTCAGTAGTGGATGAAGGCCTCTGAGTGCAAAATATCTCCCCAGTTGCCTGTTGCTATAGATTTGGGGCTTCATTGATTTACATATCTAAGACTTTATGACCTTCCTATCCCCCGATTAAAATATAAATACTCCTAGCTTTGTGATGCTTGCTGCCATAGTGAATATTAAATGTGACACAGATGGTGAGGTGCAGGCTTCAGGAACCCCGTTGAGCTCTCCTTGAATCTTCCCATTTGATGAGGCATTCGCCTGAGGCCAGAAGCCTTTCCTTGTGGCTCTGCCCAAATCTTTGTTACTAGCTTGGCCCTCCTTTGTCCAGCTAGCCCCCACCTTTGATCCTCTATGGTTACTCTCTACTGGCCTAGCCTACCTACCATTATCTCATTTCCAGGTAGCCTCCAGCAACTTCCCACCCTCAATTACTCATTTACTGGAGTCTGACCTCATTTGATTCCTTCTAAAGACCCTCCCAAAACTCCTCCTCTAGACCATCCCTAGATTCCTCCCACAACCTTTCTGTATATAAGATCCCATCTTGCCTTCATGTGGTGTGAGAGTGCCACAGAATTTTCTAGCCCAGACTTAACTGTGTCCAATACAAGCCTTACAGATGCCAAGGCACCTTAAGAGACTACCCAATATGACAAACTTAATAAACTTTACTTTTCTTTGGCTGAGAGAAGACTTGAATCGAATTCATTCAGCAGGACCCAGTGTGTTGGTATTTTGGGGTCTTGAGCACCCCTAACCCCAAATCTTATAATTTTATGTTGACCTCTTCAAAAGAGAGGTTCATAGAGTACGTTGGCATTATGAGAGTGATCAGAAGGGGTCTGCAGAGGGTATCAGAGTAGAACAGTCAACCCCTAGTCAGGAGATATAGGGACAGCATGAAACTCCAAATCAAATAACCTGGGCTCCATTCATGTCAGTAAGATAAGTTTGTTCTGGCCTCAGTTTTGTTGTCTATAAAATAATTGCTTATACATGGTCCTTCAAGTAATTTTTTAAAAAAGCACTTTAAACACATCATTCCTTATAAACCTTAAAATAATCCTGTGATATGGGTGATGTAAATAGAATTGTGCCCATTTTACAAATAAGGAAACAGGTTCAATGAAAGGGAATAATTTGCCCAAGGTTATGCCATAAATGAGTGGCAGTGCCCCTGTTTGAGACCAGGTCTTCTGATTCAATGATCTTGTCAGTGGACCAAACTGGCCTCTAATTTGTGGATGTTCAGAGCTGAACAAAGCAGGCTAGGAATGGGAGAGTAGGGAATCCAATAGAAGTTTAATTTCAAAGTGAGGGAAATGTTTTGTAAGAAAGGAGGCAAATTAGAAACATGTCCCAGAGCCCCTTCCCTAATGGAGGGCAACCCCCATTTCGAGTGGCTGAACCTTGATTTATATACCTGTGGCTAGACAGAGTCAAATATTGTAGTGTAGCAAGAGTAGCGAGCAAAACAGCAACCATGACACAAGGTTATTTAGTAACAAAAACTCCCTTCGTAGCAGGGCTTCATATCTGTGCCTGCAGGTGCTTGCCCACGTTCAGGGACCATAAGTTCCAGAAGCTCAGGGCACAGCTTGCTTGCTGGGCCTTAGCTCTGGAAAAGTGTGTCTCCTAATAGTATCTTGGACAGTCAACCTTACTGTACTGCTAGACACTGAATTGAGAGTCAGGTAACCTGAGTTAAAATCCTGGTGCTACCTAGCAATGGGTCCATAAGCAAGTAGTTTACCCTCAACCTCTGGTTCCTTATCTATAAAATGAGGGAATTAGAATAGACTAAATTGAATTCAACCATAATATTTAGGAAGCACCTACAATGCAAGGCACTGGTGGTTCAAAGATGAAAAACAAAGCCCTTGACCTCCAGGAGCTGAGCCACAAAGAAAGATTTCAACAGGCAGAGATGTAGAGAAAATGTGTTCCAAGTATGGGGGAGGGGGCTCATAAAAATTATGGAGACTAAAGACAAAGCAACAGCAAGTAGTCACATTTTCCCAGAACAGTACAAAGAGGAGTAGATTGAAATAAGGCTAGAAAGGTAAATTGGAACCAAATTATGGTGGGCCTTCAATGGTAGGCTAATCAATTTATATTTTATCCTGTAGGTAATGGTGAATTTTTGAAAGTTTTTGATCAGTGGAATAACATGGTTAGTTCTGTACATTAAGAAAAATATATCGGCACTGTGTGAAGAGGTTAGTCCAGTAGAGAGAGATCACGAGGGCCTGAACAAGAGTGATAGAATTGGAAATTAAGAGGAAAAGTTAAAGGTATTGCTCAAATCATAGCTGCCACCTTCTCTGTGACCTCAAAGTGCCCCTCTAGCTCTGAGATTTTCTTGTTTTATTTCACAATTGTGTTTAAGCAGAAATGCTCAGCATCTCTCTCCTGGAATACACATTCCCCTCCAAATCCTCCCCTCCATTATTTCACATCATTCAGATCCCTTCCACCCCTATGTGCTCCTTCAAAACTGCCTCACATGAAGAGGTAGCCTTCCTCCTTACCAAGGCCAACCCCTCTATATGCATAAGTGATTCTGCAGATTGGCCCTATATCATCCCTACTCTCTCATTAAGAATCTTAAATCTCTTCTTGTCTACTGGTTGCTTCCCTGTTTCCTACAAACACTTCCATGTTTCCTCCATCCTCAGAAAAACCACTCCATCCACCCATCCCTGCTAGCTATTGTTCCAGATCCCCCCATTTGTGACTCAACTCCTTGAGAAGATTTATCACTACTTGATGCCACCCTTTCCTTTCTTCTCACTCTATTCTTTATATATATATATATTTTTTTTTCTTTTTTTTTTTGCTTTTTTTTGAAGGGCAATTAGGATTAAGTGATTTGCCCAAAGTCACATGGTTAGTAACTGTGTGGAGTGTCTGAGACTGAATTTGAACTCAGGTCCTCCTGACTCCAGGGTCAGTGCTCTATTCACTGTGCCACCTAGCCACCCCTCTTGCTCTATTCTTAATTCTCTGGAGTTTGGCTTCTGATCTCATCATTTAACCTAAACCTCTCTCCAAATTCACCAATAATTTCTTAATTGCAAAATAATTGCCTTTTCTCAATTCTGATCCTTTTTAAAATTCTATATAGCCTTTGACACTGTTGATCCTCCTCTTCTCCTTGATACTCTCTTCTCTCTAGATTTTTGTGACACCACCCTCTCCTGGTTCTCCTGCCTGTCAGATTGCTACTTCTCAGCATCCTTTGCTGTATCTTCATCCAGCTCATGTCCAATAAACATGAGTGTTTCCCAGTGCTCTCTCTTGTGCTGTCTTCCCTTCTCCCTTGATACTATTTGATTTGGTGATCAACTGACATGGATTCAAGTATCATCTCTTTGCTTATAATTCCCAGCTCTTATTCAGCCATAACTTCTCTCCTTTTCTCCAGTCTTTCATATCCATGCCTATTGGACATCTTGAACTAGTTGTTTCTTAGATATTTGTACAACTTATCCAAAACTGAACTCATCTTTTCCTCCACTGTGAAGAACACCACCATCTTCCCAGTGTCCCAGGCTCATAAGTATTGTGATCCTCAATTCCTCACCCTCACCACCATATTCAATCAAGTTAAGTCCTGTCACTTCTACCTGTGTAACATCTCTCATTTAGATCCCCTTTCTGCACTGACATTGCCACCATTATGGTTCAATCCATCATTACCTCATATCTGGACTATTGAAGTAACTTTCAGGTTGGTCTCCCTGCCTGAAGTCTTTACCTCTACATTCTATTCTCCACTCAAGGAAGGATATCAAATTGATCTTCCTAACAAAGAGATCTGACCATGTCATTCCCCTACTCAGTAAATTCAAGTGGCTTCCCATTATCTTCAGGATCAAATATAAAAGTCCTCTGTTTGGCATTCAAAGTCATTCATAACCTAGCCCCTTTCTACCTTTCTTTTCTTTTTAAACTTATTCCCCTGTGACAATGCCCTCTTTGCCTTTTCATTGGCTGTTATGCCTCAAATTCTTTCCCCATCCCTATCTCCTGGACTCTTTGGTTTCCTATAGATCCCAGCTAAAATTCCACCTTCTACAAGTAGCCTTTCCTTATTTCCCTTGCTGCTAATCTCTTTCTGCTGTTGACAGTCTCCAAGTTATCCTGTTATTGAATGACAAGGGTCAGTTGTGGTAGGTGGGACCTTGAGCCCAGCAGTATTTTTAACATTCCAGGAATCCCAGAACATAATATGACATTGACTTCAAAGTGTCTGTTTAAAAGTTTCTGAGAGACTAAGCACCTAAATCAATGCTACCTTCTCCTAGGTGTATGATTGATGAATTTTTGGCATCAGTGTTATAGCTGAAACCAGGACTTGGGCTGTGGAAGATGGAGAGGGAACAATGCTGCATTTCTCAATTGAAGGGCTTTCATTTTAGTCCATAGCTAACTGTATGGAAAAAGGGCCTATGTACATCCTCCTCAGCCTCTAAATCCCCCCCCCCCTTCTTCTATAAGATTACAGGATGACAGGATAGCTGGGCTGGGCAGAGAAGCAAAAGGAAAAAAGAAAGGGGATCAGCCCAATCCTGTGTAGCAGCAAGCACCCCAAGCGCGTCCTCAGGGTTTGCTGCCCATACAGGTTCTTGGATCTGCTTTGTTAAAGGAAAGCAACTCAAAATGGGTTAACAAGCTTACTTTAATCAGTCAGACATATATCTTTTACCTTGTTCAGGGGGAAAAGGTCAGCACCCCAAACTTCAAAATATACAGACAGAATTATCAAGACATTAACAGATCAAGTAGACAGCTTTCCAAACTGTCCAACCATTACATCCATACCCAGTCAACATCTGAGTTTCCACATCTGGGTTTTTCAAAGCCGGGGGACTCTCAACAACGGCTTCCCAGAATTCAGATCAAATCACAGAACACTTCTCAAAGTGAGTCCCAAAACAAAGCTACACATCAGGGCTTATATAGCCTTCTCCTGGCTCAGAGAATGTAACAACCTTATTGACTCACTGGCCAATCAAGAAGTATCAACTGAAAAACAAGCCTCCCACCCCAGGCTCCAGGTGCATTTTAGCCTAGGGGCAGGGAAGATCTTCCAAATTTGCATTCCCATTACATCCTGTTACCCCCTATCCTTTCATGTCAAATCCTAGTCATAAGTTTGAGTTAAAAGCAGTTTGTCACTGCCTCCCCCCACACAGCATCCTGCTTGAGAGAACAGTGATGGGGAAGGGGGGGGGGAGGGAAGAGAATCAGAAAGACCAGCCAAACATATTCTAATTTGGGAATCAAGGTTTGGGTGGTAAGTAGCAGAGCCAAGATCCAAACCTAGTGCTTTTTCTACTAAGCAAGTACCAAAGTTGCTTAAATGTAATAAAATCAGTTTAATTCAACACATATTTATTCTGGGCTTACTACTTGCAAAGCAAGTCAATAAATAATTATTAAATACCTACTTTGTGTTAGATAATGTCTCTAAACCTTGGGAATAAGACAGTGAAAAAATTCATGGTCTCTGCAGTCAGGAGCTCATAGTTTAGTAGCAGTATGAGACATACATACAAATAGCTATTATACAACTTGGAAAGTAGGTGTGTAGTGTGGGGGTCAAACAGTGTAGCTCAGGAAATTCAAGCTAGAGGAATCAGAAAAATCCAATGGAAAGAAGAGTAAGGGAGCTTACCTGGGGATAAATCTTGCCTCTGGCATTCACTAGTTGCATGAGCATTAAAAAAGAATCTCCCAAATTCTCTAAGCCTCACTTTTCTTATTTGTAAAAAAAAAAAAATGGGTTGATAATACCAACTACAGGATTTCAAAGATCAAGTGAGATGATGCATATAAAGTGCTTTATAAATCTTTAAAACTGTCAGTTGCTCTATTACCATCACCACTGCCCTCCTCATCTTTATTACCTCATTCTCATCTTTTTTTTAATTGAATAAAATTGTTGGAATTTAAATGCATCTTCTGTAGTCTCACTGAAAGCTTCCTCAATGCCCATCAATTGGGAAATGACTGAACAAATTGTGGTATATGATTGTTATGGAACACTATTGTGCTATAAGAAATCACAAAGGGAATGGTTTCAGAAAACCTTGGGAAGATTTATATGAATTGATGCAAAATGAAATTAGCAGAAAGTAGGAGAACAAGTGCTGTAAGCAATGTAACATATTGTAGCAACATTGTAACAATGATCAACTGCAAAAGATTTGGTTACTCTGATCAATACAATGATCCACAGCAGTTCCAAATGAATCATAATGAAAAATGCTGTCTACCTCCAGAAAGATAGACTTTGCATGAGGATTGAAGCATATTTTTTCACTTTATTTTTCCTTGCTTTTTATTTCAAAATGTGGCTAATATGTTTTAATATATTATAACATAACATAGCATTATAACATATAACATAATATGCTAGATGTATTTTGCATTTTGAGTTACAAATTTTCTCCCTGTTTTTCCCCTATCCACCACCCCAAAATAGCAGTCCCACAGGATATCCCCTCCTCCAATCTGCTCTCTCCCATATTTTCTCCCATACCCCTTTCGACATTTCCAGTGGATCTCTATGCCTCAGTGCCTGTATATCTTATTTCCCAATTACATGTAAAATAGTATTAATAATAGTATATATATTTGAGTATTTGATTTTAAAACTTTGAACTTGAGATTCATTCCCTTCCTCCCTTGTCACCCACCCTTACTGGGAAGATGAGCAGTTCAGTATAGGTTGTACATGTGTAGCTAATGCAAAACAATAACATAGTAGATATATTGTAAAAGACTGACTATATTTCCCTTCCTCCTATCCCACCTCCCACTTGCTCTATTGTCTACTTTGATCCCATCCCTTTTCAAAAGTGGGTGCTTCCAACTTCCCTCCCCCCCATCCTGCCCTCCCTTCCACCACCCTCCCTCTCATTCCCTTCCCCCCCAATCTCCTGGAGGGTGAGATACCCTATTTAGTGTGTATTTCATTCCCTCCTCAAGCCAAATTCAATGGGAATAAGGTTGACCCATTCCCTTGTGCCTTCCTATTCTTCCCCTCCATTGTAACCATTTTCCCTTGCCTCTTCTATATGAGATAGTTTACCCCATTGTGTCTCTCCCCATCTCCTCTCATTATATTCCTCTCTCACCTCTTAATTTCACCTTTTAAGTATCATCCCTTCCTCTTAAATTGATCCTGTGCCCTCTATCTATGTATACCTGTAAGCATATATACACACATTCACATATGTATTCATATGCCCATATACCCTCATATATATATATATATATATTTATATGTATATATATATATATATATATATATATTTCTATTCCCTTCAACTACTGAGAAAATTTTCATAAGTTAGAATTATTGTTTTTCCATGTAGGAATGTTAACAGTTCAACTTTGATAAGTTCCTTATAATTTCTTTTCCCTGTTTACCTTTTCATGCTTCTCTTGCTTCTTGTATCTGAAGGTCAAATTTTCTATTCAACTCTGCTTTTTTCATCAAGAATGCTTGAAAGTCCTCTATTCCACTGAATGACCATATTTTCCCCTGAAACATGATACTCAGTTTTGCTGGGTAGGTGACTCTTGGTTTTAATCCCAGCTCCTTTGACCACTGGAATATCATATTCCAAGCCCTTTGATCCCTTAATGTAGAAACTGCCAGATCCTGGGTTATCCTGATTGTGTTTCCACAATATTCAAATTGTTTCTTCCTGGCTGCTTGTAATATTCTCTCCTTAATCTGGGAATTCCAGAACCTGGCTATAATATTCCTAGGAGTTTTGTTTTTTGGGATCTTTTTCAGGAGGTGATCAGTGGATTCTTTCAACCTCTATTTTGCCCTCTGGTTCTAAAACATCAGGGCAGTTTTCTTTGAGAACTTCCTGGAGGATGATTTCTAGGTTCTTACTTTGATCATGGCTTTCAGGTAGTCCAATAATTTTAAAATTATCTCTCCTTGATCTATTTTCCAGGTCAGTGGTTTTTCCCATGAGATATTTCACATTGCCTTCTACTCTTTCATTTGTTTGGATCTGTTTAACAGCATCTTGATTTCTCATAAAGTCATTAGCTTCCATTTGCTCCAATCTAATTCTGAAGCAGTGATTCTCCTCATTGAGCTTTTGAGATTCTTTTTCCATCTGGCAAATTTGGCTTTTTAAGGCATTCTTCTCCTCATTGCCTTTTTGAGCCTCTTTTGCCATTTGAGTTAATCTATTTTTTAAGGTATTATTTTCCTCAGTCAGGCTGTTGACTCTCATTTCATAATTTTCTTGCATTGTTCTCATTTCTCTTCCCAATTTTTCCTCCCCTTCTCTTAACTTCTTCTTAAGGTCCTCTATGGCCTGTAACCAGCTCGTATTTTCCTTGGAAGCTTTTGGTGCAGGAATTCTGACTTCACTGTCTTCCTCCTGTTCCATGCTTTGCCCTTTTTGTCCCCAAAATAGGAGTGTAATGTTGGAATCTTCTGCCTGCTTTGTTTCCTTTGCCTGGTCATGTCGCCCTTCAGTCACTTGACCCCTGGGCTTTTTGCCACAGTATGACTCTGCCACCAGATGGGAGCTTTCATCCCAAAGGCTGAGGTTTTCTCAGCTGCCAGAGGTATTAGATGGGTGCCCTCTCTGAGGTCTCCACACGCTCTGGAAAGCTGGACACACACCCCAGGACCTCCACCCTAGACTGCAATCCAGATCCAAGCAGGTTAAAGCAAGAGCGATTTACCCCTCAGACTGGTGCTTGGTCCCCCTACACTCTGCAGGCCAGGAGCTGAAGCTGTCACCAGGCACTGGCTGGCTGTGCCTGCATCTCAGCCCTGAGGGGCAAAAGCCACGCACTCCCACTTACTGGGTCCCAAAGTCCAGACTGCACTGACCTCTCACTTTGTCCTTCACATCTATGTGTTGATAAATCTGGAAAAGGCCAAAGCTGCTGCTGATCTGTAGTCCTGCCCTGGGGCTAAAGCCTAGGTGTGGGCCTGGGCTCGGCTCCCAGAGCGTTGTGCTGACCGATGCCTGCCCAGCTGTCCTCAGCAGGAGGTTAGCTTCTCTGTGTCATTTTGTGGGTTCTGCAGCTCCAAAGTTTGTTTAGAGTCCCCTTTTTACATGGATTGGGGAAGGTGGAAGCCGGAGCAGCAGGGAGGTCCTGCTTCTACTCTGCCATCTTGACTCCGCTCCCTTGGGCCTTCCGGAACTCAAATTTTAAAAAAAAATTGAATGTTAAAAAATTTTCTTCATATGTAATTGGGGAAAATATTATTAAAAAGAAAAAAAATTATTATGAGAAGCAGTCTATAGGCTTCAAAAGATTAGCAGAGTAGACCATGACACAGAAAAGATTAAGAAGTGCTGGACTTGAGAATCTCTTTCAGCTCTAGGTAATAGGATTCTTTACTTTCTACCTTTGCCTCTGGCTCATTGGATCAGTTTTAAATTTGGCTTATTTTACAGTTACTCACCAATTCGTCGCTCCATTCGCAGTGTTAGAACATTGGTTAAGTATGTTAATAGGAGGAGCTGGAGATTGGCAAGCCTTTGGTGAAGGAAAATCTCTTCAGTATTACAATTTATTCAGCGTGATTTAGTTGTTATTTGTTGTAGTGATGACTTGGATTTGGCTTGTTTTATTTTTCACCTCTGCACTGACTCCTAACAAAAGTTTTTTCATTTTGAATTCAAGTTTAGGGAGTTCTCTGAGTGTCCCAGTTTTAATCTGAGATTGACTGACTGATTCTGAATCCACCTCTGTTCACTCTGTTTGACTCAGCTGAGGAGAATGGTTTAAGGCATAGAGGACCTGCACTGCAGTATGAAATGCTTAATTTAGATCATGAGTCTGACCCTTAATAGCTGTGCCACCATGGGTAATTCACTTAACCTCTCAGTGCCTCAGGTGGCTAAGACTGCAATATACAGATGAATCACTTATCTGCACTGGTGAAAGACATTTCCTCTCCACAAGTTCATTGTACCTATAAAATCTCAGGTCCAAAACAAAGTTGTATGAAAAATAACTCCAATATCAATTCCCAGTCCTCTACAGCTGGGATAACTAGTTTAAACAAATTGAAGCAGATTCATCATCAGCCCATTCTAGATTAAAACTTAAATACACCCCAAATTTCCTAATTGTGAGTTAAGCCTTAATCTTAAAACTTACTTCTCATCTGTCAGTAGTAGAACTGAATATGACTTCCAGGTTAACAGGGGAGGAATGCCACAATCTCTTTTTGGTCACTTGATGTAGATACTGTGATATATAAACAGCTAGGTGGTACAGTCGTTGCTGGACACTCATCTTCTTGAGTTCAAATCTGGTCTCAGACACTTCTTAGCTGTGTGGCAATGGGCAAAGTCACTCAACCCTGTTTGTCTCAGTTTCTTTATGTGTAAGATGAGCTGGAGAAGGAAATGGCAAACCACTCCAGTATCATTGCCAAGAAAACCCCAAATGGGATCACAAAGAGGCGGGTATGACTGAAATGATTGAACAACAATATGGCCCCACTTAAAACTATACTAAATAGCTTTTTCATCTTATGGAATCTTTCTGCATTGATATCATAACGTCATTTAGAGTTGATAAAGTACAGTGAAAAGAACAACGTATCTGGAGTCACAGGACACATGTTCAAATCCTGCCTCTGACACCACCTACATGAGTGTGAGCCAATTCCAACTGGGCCTCTGTTTCCTCATATCTAAAAGGAGGGAGTTGGGCTGACTGACCTCGGAGGTCACTTCTAGCACTAGAATTGTGATCCTATGATAAATGTAAAATATTTAATGTACTCCAAGGAAAGATGGAAACTGAAGGCTTCAAGATTGAATCTGGGGGTCAAATTGAACCAGCAGCTAAAGGTGATACTAATACTCTTTCAAGCAAAACACATCACACATAAAGCTGTCAAGGAGAAAAACTGTTTCACTGTGTATGTCATGAGACTTTCCTGGAATCTTGAAATAAAGCTCAATGGAAGAATATGTTTAAAGAGATTAATGCCTAAACAGTACCTGGTTTACCATACACCATAACAGATTTGGAAAGTATTTGAATAGTTTCCCTGAGAGACAATGGAAAAGAAAGAAGACATTCCTTTTGCTTCCTTTTTTATATCCATGTTTCCTAGAACACAAGTTTAAAAAAATCAAATTAACATTTCTGAGATCAATAATTTGTAATTCTTAACATGAAATAATTTTGCTATATTTTTCTTAAGGATTTAAGCTATTGCATTTCAAGAAAAAAAAATTCTGCCCTTCACACTGATAGCCATACTGATCTCGAAGGGCTAGTGTGAAAATCAAATGATGTAATATATTGTGAACATGACTTGAAAACTGTAAAGCATTATGAAAACAAAGAAAGAGAAAAAAAAGTATCCTAACCAAAAAACAAAACAACAACCATACAATATTAATGAAATATGGAGCCTATCATTCTAAAGCAGCTAGGGAAAGATGAACACATTCTCATCAAAAAGAAGGAAGAAGATTGATAGACATTTCCAGAGCACACAGTAAACACATTAAAAACATCTAGAAATACTTTTTCAACTAGCAGAAATCACTCATCAAGCCAAAGTGGCGACAGGTACACATCACTAGGTTTGTTGAATATAGCCAGAAGAGGTTTAATTCTGCACAGAGCCTATGAAAGGGCTAAGATACGAGGCAGGAATCAAAGGGCATTCCAAAGACTACCTCTGTATGAACTCAACCAACATTATGTCAGCAAAGAATGGTGGAACAAACAGCTGGCCATGCAAATTTTAGAAAAAAGTTTGTAATGGAAATTCAGGAGCAAACAATTGTCAATATAAATTATACATGGGGTATCCTTGAAGGGGATGCAGTGAAGTGGGATAGTGGATAGAGTGCCAGGTCTGGAGTTAAGAAGCTTAAAATCCGACCTCAGACACTTACTAGCTTTGTGACCCTGGGCAAGTCACTTAACTTTGTTTTTCTCAGTTTCCTCATCTGTAAAATTGCTGGGCTCTCCTTCCCAGCTCCGGCCTTGTCTTAACTTATACCCGGTCTTCGGACGTCTCCAGCTTCTTGTCTCCAAGAAGAACTCACCCCCACAGAACACCTAAGGACACGGAGGTTGCCAAGCGAGGCTGCTCTTTATTCTGTTACATCTTAACAGTGTGGCCATCAGAACCAAGCAGAGTGGAACCGTGGGACAGAGAGAGCGGGACAGAGAGAGAGAGAAAGAGAGAGAGGGGGAGCCTCCCCTTGCTTTTTCCCTAATATCCTTATCATACTTCTTTCTGTCACATGCCATGTGGGAGCCAATCGTGCACTCTCCCAAGTGCAGGGCAAAGGAGTATGTGTTAAGAGGAGTCCGTGTTGACAAGGCACATTCAATGCCACGTCGGCCTTTCCCAACCTGGCAAAGTCAGCTCCCACGGCCCTGCGCTCAATGCCATGTCAGCCCTTTCGGCCCGGCAGAGTCGGCCTCCACATCTCTAAGCTCCTGCCCCACAGAGGTCACGTGCACCCCCTCCGACATCTTGTGACTGCCACGGTGTCTCTTACACTTGTGGCTCTATCATAAAATGAGCCAGAGAGAAAGGACCAACCACTCCAATATTGTTGCCAAGAAAACCTCCAAAAGGGGTTATGAATAGTCAAGCATGACTAGACATGACTGAAGAACAACCAAACACAATTCTCAAACACCCCAATTTTACTGATCAATGCAAAATCATGTAGAAACCATTTTACACATCACAGATGTTGATAATGTTACTGATTTAGCACCTACCCAATACCTAGCAAGAGAGTGATCTGGTAGCTAAAATTATACATCAAGTTTGCAAGCTTTTATAAGCTAACTGAGGAAAACTGCTACATAGTACAGTGGATAAAATACTGGACCTGGAGTAAGGAAGACTAGCTTTCAAATATGGTCTCAGATTCTTACTAGCTATATTTAAAAAGTCACTTAATTTCTATCTGCCTCAGTTTCCTGTAAAATGAGAATAATAACAGCCCCCAGAGTTGTTATAAGGATAAAGTGAGTTAACATTTGTAAAGCACTCTTACAATCTTAAAATGCTATATAAATGCTAGCTATCATTATGAGAAATTGCCATATTAAAAATACAGACCTCAAAATAGCTTTAAGAATTCAACCAATAAAATACACTACAATCAGACCATTATCAAAGATTGAAATGTGCTCTCACAAATCCTGGCCATGGCATTAATCGATAAGCACTTAGAAACTTTAAAATGTTTTTGTTATATTTTCTTTTGATATCACCCACATTTCCCACTATAATTTTTTTTATCTCTCTCACAGAGTCATACAATACAACAAAGAATAGAAATAGGTAGGAAAGGTTCAGAAAAACTAACCAAGCACATGACAGCATTCTGATTTTCAGTGTTCCTTCCTCCCTCCTTTTTTCTTTTCTTTCTTAAATTATTTTTGAAGGGGGGAAGGCAGGGCAATTGGGGTTACATGATTTGCCCAAGGTCGCATGGCTATTAAGTTTTAAGTGTCTGAGGCTGGATTTGAACTCAGGTCCTCCTTACTCCAGGGCCAGTGCTCTATTCACAGCACCACCTAGCTGCCCCACCTCCCTCCTTTCTTCTTTCTCTCTCTTTCCTCTTTCTCTCTCCTTTTTTTTGTGGAAGAAAGGGAAAAGTGTGTTCTATATCTTTTCTGGGACCAAACTTGGTCATTATACTTGTTTCTTCAGTTTCTACTGTTATTCCTTCCTTATACATTGCCATAGATATATATTTTTATAGTGCTGCTTCACTTTGCATGGGTTCATATAATTCTTGCCATGTTTCCTTGAGTTTAGCATGTTCATTTTCTTACAATGCAGTAATATTCCACTACCTTCATGAACCACACCCTTGTTTGGGCATTACATTTGTCCAAACTGATAGTCCAAACTTTGAATCTAAATTCTTACTAGTACAAAAAGTGCCGCTATAAATATTTTAGTGTAAGTGAAACCTTTTGTAAACCACTGACCTCCCTAGGATTTGTGACTAGCAATGGAAACTTTGGTCAAAGGGTATGGTCATTTTAGTTACTTTCTTAGATAGTTGCAAATTGTCCTTCAGAATGGTTGGTTAGACCAATTTGTAGTTCCACTAATGATGTGTCCCTAGCTTTCCACAACTTCATCAGTATTAACTATTCTTATTTTGTCTCATCTCTGCCAAATTTCTAGGAGTGAAATAAAACCTCAGAATTATTTTGATCTCCATTTCTCCTATTTGTGATTTGGGAGTCTTTAATATGGTTAACAGTTTTTTTTTAAAAATAACTATTCATATCCTTTAACCACATACATATAAAAATATGGCCTTTGTTGATATGTGTGTATGTATGAATATACATATACATACACATATACATATCACACACATATACACTTATGTGTATATATACACAATACATATACATTTATATTATATATTATATATATATATAATTTTCCCCAGGAAAAAGCTTTTCAATTTCATGTAGTCACAATTATCAATTTTTTTGTTTGTGATTGCCCCTAACCTTCCTTTGGTTAAAAATTCTCCCCTCTTGCTTAACTGTGGAAAGTACCCAGCCTGCTTCTCATCTGATTTTTTTTTAAGTCATGACCTTTAGTATTTAGGGCCCCACATCCATTTTGAACTTATTTCATATATTTCATGAGATGTTGGTCTAAACCTAATTTGCTTTACAGTTTCTCCAATAATTCCTGTCATTTTGAGAATGTTTACCCTAGTTATTTTTTATTCCTGGATTTATTGAACACTGGATTATTGCATTTACTTGTTTCTAATACTTCCTTATCTAATCTGTTCCATTCATCTACTTTTCTAATTTTTAACTAGTCCCAGATAATTTGATGATTACTCCTTTATCATATAATTTGATTTCCAAGACTGCTTTTGCCCTTCCATTTTTACTTTTTCCCTTCCTCCCCCCCATTATTTCCCTTGAGATTGTTGCTCTAAATGAATTTTGGTATTATTTTGTCTAGCTCTACCAACAATCCCCAAAGTAGTTTGATTGATATAATAGTAAATTTGTAATTGAATTTTGGTAGTATCATTTTAATTATATTAATGAAGCCCAGCCATGAGCACTGAACGAGTTTCAATTATTTAAGTTCTTTATAAGGAACCTTTTATATTTTTATATATAAAGGTCTTGAGTGTGCATTTGCTGATTGACTCCAAGATATTTTTCACATTTTCTAGTTGTTTTGAATGTCACTTTTCTTTGTTATTTCCTCGTAGATTTTGCTGTTGACATGCAGGAATGTTGTTGATTTTTGAGGATTTTGTGTCCTGTTCCTTTAGGCAAGTTATTATCTGGATTACTTTCTCTGCTGATTCTCTAGGATTTTCCTACATAAACCATCATTTCACCAAAAATAGGTATTATTTTGTCTTGATTTTGCCTTTCTGTTTTAAATTTATTTTATTGGGAAAAATTTCACTAGGTCCTTATGGTATAAAATCCTAGCTTTGGGTTTTAGATATATACTTTTTAAACCATTTTTAAAAGGCTTTCCTTCTATACCTATACTTTCTTGGGTGTTTTGTCAGTGTCTTTGTCCCAGATATATTAACATGTCTCATAAGAACAACCTTTTTTTTTTTTTTTTGCTTTTTTTTGGAGGGGGAAAGGCAGGGCAATTGGGGTTAAGTGACTTGCTCGAGGTCACATGGCTAGTGTTAAGTGTCTGAGGCCAGATTTGAAGGAACAACATTTTTAATTGATGTTGCTGCACTTAGTACTCATAATCTCTAAGCAAAGTGGAATGAGAAACTTTCAAAATATAGATACGAAGCAGACAAACAATCAAAATCACCTGGGAAGAAGATGAGATACATATTATCCCCATTATCTTGTCTTCTACGGGAGTTGATGCAAAGACATTTTTAGAAAGCTACGTGAGATGAGCTTGTATCCCAAAATTTTTATTCAGTTATAAAAAGCATTTATTTTATCTGTCTGTTTAATAGTCCTCAGAACATTATATTTAAAAGACTAATAGTAGGATAACAATCTGTTCTGGGACAGTTTGTATCTCAGCTATTGAAAAAGATGAGAATGCAATGATAATAACAAAAAATGCCTCAGTTTCCTCATCTATTAAATGAGGTGAATAGAGTAGATGATATCTGTGATCCCTTCCAACTCTCAGTCTGTTTTACAATCAATAGTAAAGACTCTAGTGCACCACGAATTTGGAGAAGGGAGTAATCAGCATGGGTTGGAATAATTATAAATGGCTTCAGAACATGAGATCAGTAGCCTTTGCATAATCTTCTCATTCTAGACAGACATTCTAAGAGATAATTGTGAACATCTAAGAAGCAAAACAATGAAAGTATTTTCAGTGTCTGAGCCCCGATATTCCCATCTTTCAAATAAAACAAGAAGACTAAGAAGCAGATTTTTATGGTATTTTCAGATTGTTACATACTTGATCCTCACATCAACCCTTTTAGGTACATATACCATAGCTATTATTACTCCCTTATAACAGAGGAGAAAATTGAGGTACATAGAGGTAGGCCTTCATAGGATCCTAGATTTGGAGTTGGAAGGGATTCACGAGCACATCTAATACAACTTTCTCATATGACAGATGAGGAAACTGAAACCCTGGAAGGTTAAGTGGTTTTCACTGAATCAAATTCTGCCTTTGATATATATTACCTGTGTGACCATAGCAAATTTCTAACCCTTATAGACCCCAGTATACACTACTGCTATATAAAATGTGCCAGAGGTGGGATATGAACCTAAGTCCTTTGATTTCACTGTATTGTTCTGGCTTCTAGTTCAGGGTCACATGACAAGTAATGATCAGAACCAGGATTTAAATTTATGACTTTCTGACTTCAATTTCCTGATCTTTTTTTTTTTTAATACCATACTATCCTACAGGAGATTGAATTAGATTATCTCCAAGGCCCCCTCCATGTCATTGAAGAACAGGCACAACAAATGGTCCAAGAAGATTAGCATTTTCCCCCAACGGGGAAAATATGACACTGGGAAACTAACATTAAAAAGGGAAACTTTATACCATGTCTCTTTCCCCTGACCCTTGTGTATGTCTCCAAACTTACACAATGTACCAGTCACAGAATCTACCTTATCAGTCATTCAAACAAATACTCATCAAGGAAATGTTTCCTGATCTGAAATTCAAGTTAAAATTCTTTTTCTTCATACTAATGTCTTTCTTTTATTTTATGCCAATGTCTTTCTGAAAGAGGGCTCAGCATTAGAACTCCTGAGATGGGATGCCCTTTGACTGGCTGGGGCTAGGACTCCAGCCTCTGTGCCTTCCTTCTAATACCCAAGATGTGAGGCAGCCTACATCAAAGGTTTCCTACCTAGTGTGACAGAGGGGACCCTGGACTGAAAGTTGGGGATCAGAGTTTTAGTTCTAGCCCTACTATTTCTGTTTCTTTAGTTGTAAAATAAGATTAATACAGTAACCTTAAGAGAATGGCAACATTTGTAAAAATGTACATGAAAGTAATATGAAAATAGGAATCCACCCCTTCTTTCCTCAGACACTGCAATCACTCTGGTGCAGGTCCTCATCACCTCATGCCCAGATTATTGCCATAGCTATTGGTGGGTCTGACTTCCTCAAGTCTCTCCCCACTCCATTTCGACCTCCAGGCAGACACTAATGTGATCTTTCCTAAAGCACAGGTCTAACCATGCCGTTCTTCCATTCAGTAAACTCCAATGGCTCCCTGTTACTTCTAGGATCAAATACCAAAAAAAAAAATCCTTCATTTGGCATTCAAGGCTCTCATAACCTGGTCCTCTCCTACCTTTCTAGCCTTGTTACACCTTCCTCCCAGCCACATACTCTTTAATCCAGTGACACTGGCCTCCTGGCTATTCCATGAATAACATACTCCTTTTCTCAACTCCAGGAATTTTTTTTCCTCTATGTCCTCCATGTCTGGAAAGTTCTCCCTCCTCATCTCTGCCCACTACCTTCCCTGGCTCTTTTCAGGTTCCAGTAAAATCCTGTCTTCTACAGAAAGCCTTTTGAAGTCTGTCTTAATTCAAGTGCCTTCCCTCTGTTAATTATTTACTATTTTTCTTAGATATAGCATGTATGTATATATTTGTTTGCTTTTTGTCTCTCTCTTTAGATCGTGAGCTCCTTAAGGCCAGAGACTGTCTTTTTCCTCTTAGCACAGTGCCTGGCACATTGGAACTTAAGTGTTTATTAACTGATTGAGTATAAATACGTCAATTCTAGTGCTCTTTCTACTATACATATGTGTATATACATGTATTTATGTGTGCATATTTACATTAAATGTGGAAATGTAAACACAAATATGTGTATAAATGTATCTGTGTATAAATATGCACATGCATATGTGTATATACTTACTAGATCAGGAGTTCTTAGGATCCCTGAAAACTGTTTTAAAATATTCTTATAACTATATTTAATATAATTTGTTTGTAAGCCTATGTATTTTATTTTGTGCATTTAAAAACGTTATTCTGAGTAGTCAGTAGCCTTTACCAGATGGCAGAAGGGGCCATGACACAAAGAAGATTCAGTCCCTGATCTAGATAGATATAGGCAGCTAGGGGTAGCCATAATTCACAGAGCACTGGGAGTCAGGAAGACTTGAGTTCGAATCCTGCCTCAGATATTTACTGACTAACTCTGGGCAAGTTAAAGCTTCTGTTTGTTTCAGTTTCCTCAACCATAAATAGGGATAATAATAGCATCTACTTGCCAGATGAGATAATATTTGTAAAGTGCTGGGCATGTAGAAAGTGCTATATAAATGCTAACTATTATTATTATAATTATATACATATCAGATCAAATTATATATTTGTCTACATATATGTATATAATGTTTGTAGGTATATATGCACAAGGTCCAAATAGAGAATTTTGTCCTCAACCTATAATTTCATTGGTGGGGTAGATCAGTAATTGGTCTATAATTTTTAGTCTTAGTGTGTTGTGTGAGGCACAAACAGGGTCAGTGATTCAGAGTCTTCCAAACTCCCACCCTGGGCCTCTATCAAATGAGATTATATTTGTAAAGTACTTAGCACACTGGCCAATGCACAGTAGGCATTTAATAAATGCTTATTCCTCCATACTCCTCCAGTGATTTGTGTGTACCTGTACATATATGTTGATATAAATGTGAGCATATATATGTTCTGTGTTCATGTTTCTATGTAAAGTACATGTGTATATCTATTACAATTTATATTAAATTCTGGTTCAGAGATGTATCACTGCCATACTACAACTGCAACTTTGTCAAAAATATTGTCTCCCAAAAGTTATGTCTTTCAGTTTGCCATGATGTTACCTCCAAGAGGAAATTGTATTTTTCTTTGTGTTGATCACTTTACTTTCATTCTTCTTACTCTAAGAGAATCAGCTCATGTATTGAAAGGATAACTTAGTATATGTTGTACTAATCCCCTTAAGGAGTATACTAGCAAGTCAGTGTTATGTAGGTTAATAGTTTGTCTAGGATTAGCTATTTATATTTAGTGAACATACTGAAATAGTAGCAACATTTACATCTAGAAAGCATTCATTTTTATTAGACAATCTCATGCTTTATAGACTTCTACACCCTGTCTCAGCCTGTCTGAATAATTTAAAGACTCCAGATTTTACATCCAGCAGGAAACCTTTGTAAGTTCAATGTATAATTAAGGGGAAAACTACCTCCTTACCATTTATTAAACTGTAGGGTGTGAGTGCTCCCCCTTGGAAGCAGAAATATTCCTGATTTTTAGTTTTATAGCAGCTATCATTTTATCATTATCTCCACAGAGAAGGCTGGTTTGGAAGGACAGACTCATAACCTCTTCTTTATTCAAATGAGGGTGTAAAAATCTGAATGAAATAAATGACAATGATACTGAAGTCAATTTAGAGAGTGCTAAAGAAATAATTGGAAGAGGAATCTTCTTTTATGGATGTCTATTTCAATAATAATTGATAAAAAAAGAATGCAAAGGTAATACTGGCAAAAAAAATTATGGAGTGATGTAATACATTACACTCCCACTATTTAGCCCAAAATTCATTGTCTAGCATGTAAGACAATGAAGACTTACAAAATAATAAGGTTTTGTGAAAGAAGAAAGAAAGAAACACAGTTCACTCAGAAGCTCATAGATTGGACCACAATAAGTCCCTGCCCAAGCTCCACTTAATGACTGTATTTTGGGCCCTCCTGACTTAGGTCAGTGGTAACTTTCTCTTTGGAACAGCAACCCTGAGTATCTTCCCTCACAACTCATTTTTTTTTTATTTTTTTCTAATTAAAGGGGCCATCCCTAGACTCACTTCTTAAAGAGGCCTATTCAGTGAATGGGGGTTACCTCACTCTAAGTGAGTACCTTAGAAAGGCCTTAGTCTAAAAGGGCCAGGGTCTCCCACTGCATCCTGGGTCATCTCCAGTCATCCTGATGAATATCTGGTCACTGGACCCAGATGGCTCTGGAGGAGAAAGTGAGGCTGGTGACCTTGCACAGCCCTCTCTCACTCAAATTAAAGTCAACTGCAAATCATGTCATCATTTCCCTGATGCCATGGTCTTCTTTGAAAACGAAAGATGAACACAAAAGCAACAAAATAATAAAGGGAAACTGGTAGGAAATTGCATGACTTCCTAGCCATGCCAACTTTTAAAGCCTATTCCTGTAGCAAGAAACATGTTTAATAAACATTTATAACAAGGATTTTAATTATCCACAGATGATTTCCACATCAAGTGTTTAAATGCTATTCTATTCTATAACCTCCTTGAAGGCAGGGTTAAGTTGGTTTTTGTCCTTGTCCCCATGTAGTCACTTGTATATTTGTTGGTCTAATTTGGAACATGAAAGTCAGTTTTTTCTCCCAACCCAGTGACCATACCTTCCTTATGCTTAAAAAAGTCCTCCACCTTACTCCCCACCCCCACCCCCCACACTTCCCTGCCTGTTGGAGATTGGACCAAGTTGAAGAAAGAGTTCAAGTATTATTGTTTTCCCATGGAGATATTCCCAGGGCTATCTCTCAGTCAGGAATTACTTATCTTTTTCTTTGTTCTAGTGTCAAATAACCCTGAACCATGTTTAGCAAGAAGACTCTAGGCCTTTATCATTCCTCTTAAACAATTATCAAATTCCAACGTGCGTGTGCATGTGTGTGTGCGTGTGTGTGTCTTACCTTCCCTTACTATATTATGAGTTCCCTAGGGTATGCAGTATATTCTAGTTATGTCTATGCCCTCTGCACCATAGTAACCATAGAAGAGTGCCTTGTACCAGTTAGGGCAGAAAGAGCATCAAGAATATCCAGAAAAGACCCAGGATTGAGTTCCACCTCTGATACTTTCTAGCTCTGTGAGCGGGGACAAATCACTTAAATTCTCTGAGCCTCTCAGTTTCCTCCTCTGCAAAATAGGGATTATGGTATGTCTTACAATGACCTACTCAAGTGAGATATAAATTAACATGTCTGTAAATGCATCACACTCCCACTATTTAGCACAGAATTAACAGTCTAGCACATAAGCCAATAAAGACTTATAAAATGATAAAGGGAAGCTGGTACAAAATTGTGTGACTTTCTAACCATGTTGCCTTTTAAAGCCTATTTGTATAACAAGAAATGTGTTTAATAAACATGAATTTTAGTCATCTACAGATGGTATCTGCAAAGTACCTTGCAAACATTAAAGCATTAGTGTGACTGTTGACAGATACTGGCCTCAACTGTTTCACCTTCAGTTGTCATTCAGTGTCACTGTAAGGTTCCCATACTTGGGCATTATGTGTGAGAGGACACTATTTCCAATGGGGGGGAGGGGACATTTAAAGTGGAAAATGTTTATCCTGTCAACTGTCAAAAAGAGGAATATTATCCCTAATTCTGATCCTCGATATTAAAGTCTTCATCTTTTTCTCCTCCTTCCCTTTCCCCTCTCCCTCCTCCTCCCCTTTCTCCCTTTCCCTTTCTTTCCTCCTCCCCCTCTCCCTTTCCCTTTCCCTTTCCCTCTTCCTTTCCTTCTCTCTCCTTATCCAAAGGAAGGTAACAAGAAACCAGGAGCTAAAAAGAAGTGAATTTATGATATGGTAAGGAAGCATGATTATTTTTGGGATCCTTGTTTGTATCTGGAGGAGCTACAATTTTTAGTATCTTGAATGAGAATGCTGCTAACCTGCCATACAAGGAGCAAATGGTGATAAAATAAAGGGAACACAGAACTTGGAATCAAGAGACCTGAGATCTCCTCTCAGCTCCACCACTAACCACCTCCATGACCTTGGGCAGGTCACTGATTTCAGCTTTCTGCACTCTGTAGTGGTGCTCTGAAGATCTGTTTTTTTCATCCATGAAAAGTGATAATTGCACTTTATAAAGATGTTCTTCTATTATTACTGTCCCCTCCATTTGCCCTCTTTCTCCTGTCTTGACTTGCTCTCTTTTTTCCTTCTTTCAACTTCTCATGGTCTTCCCCAAAGGTATCTTAGGACTTCTGCTAGCAGCAGGTGCTCAGTCTAGGAGGGACACTCACACATCATCTGGAATTTCCATCATTGAGCATGTGGTGCCCTCTCTATTTACAATTTGTTGTTTTAAAGATTGTACTCGGTCATGGCGGGATTTTTTTGCCTTGGAGACTTTGCACATTCTCGTATCCTAGAAGGTACTTCTTTCTTAACTTGGCCTTTTTAAATCCTTAATTTCAATTTAGGTGCCATCTCCTATAGGAAAGCTTTTCTGACCCCCCCCCCCCACAATGTTACTGCTCTCCTCCTCCATAAATTACTTTGTCTTTACTTATCTGTTTACATCTGTGTTGCACCCCTAGGAAAGTGTCAGCCCCCTGAAGGCAGGCACCATTCCAATCTTGGCTGTGTTGCCCTAGTGACTGGCACAGTACCTTATTCCTCTCTATTGCTAAACAAATATTAATTAAGTTGGAATGTGACCATACCTTCCCTAACAAGAATATAAGAAAATGAACCATCCAATTTAATACATTTGAACTATGTAGGTAAATGATAAGAATTTAAAACACAAAGTGGATTTTTTTTCCCATTCAGAAGTTTCAAGTTTTTGCCATCCATATAACTCAATTCACCAGATACTGCCCATTTTCTCCATTTCATTGGAGTTTTGTCAATTTGGCCTTCAAGTGTCCTTAAGATATTTCCCTAAAGTCAAATGAAAAATATGTGACCATTCAGGAGGATCTGCTGATGTGCGTTAAACAATCCAAATCCCTCAGCTTTGTAATTTATGGTGTTTGTCAGCAGAATGGAGAGAATGAATTGCTGTCAGAATACCCAGAGCTCTGCTGAAAAGTGGGAACAGAGAGGACACAGCAGTAACCTTTGCTAGCCTAGGGAGAGATTAGAGGAGACAGACATAAGCCTGAAGAAATTTCCTCCGGTACCTTTTTAAATGCAACTCAGTTAAATGGTGAATCTTGGGAAACTAATTCAATGTTCTGGAGATTTACATTCACAAGATGACACTTACCTATATTTCATATGGTTTAGGAGGATCTCAAAGCCACAAAAGCCTCAAAAACACACAGCATCTTAACCGTCTTTAGAGCATCCATCAGAGAGTGGGGACATCAGTCAATGTCTCCATTTTTCAGATAGTACAACTGAGGGACCAGGTGGTTAAATGTCTTGTTCATAGTTACACAGCTAATTAGTAGCTGGGTCAAAAATTAAACCCCAGCCTTCAAACTGTGAATTCGGTGGTCTAGTCATTAGACTCTTGGTAAGATGTGGCAGCCATTGATAAAAATATTTTTTGCTTGTGTGTTCCTGTGATAAGTAAGGTGAACCTCAGATCCCAAAATGATCTAAGAGCTGAAATGTTTCAGAAAATATGGGGAAAAAATCAGGGTAAATATTATGTGATCACACCCATATACATTACTATGCCTACGAAGGCATAACATGGTAACAAAACTTTGGATTTGGAATCTGAAGCTATGGGTGTGAGCTTCCAGCTCTGTGTTTTGCTACACATACAAATCTCAGACTTGTCTCTTCTCTTCTCTGGTCCTATAAAATGAGATTGGATTAGATGATTTCTAAGGTGCTTCCTGTTATATATCCTGACCTGGTGGCTGTAATCATCTGTATATTTGAGAATGGAATCCTGACATGAAATTTAAACTAAATCAAGTATTTTGGTATTTTTCTTTGCTATCAAACAGTTTTCAATTTGAGCCATCTACAGGGGAGCAAGCCAGTTTTATTTTGCAACCATTGGTGATACAAATATCATAGCTAAACAGTTCCCTGTCATAGAAAGACAAATAAATATTGTGATCATTAAATTTTAGACCTGGAAAGGACCTTAGAATTTAATTGAACTTTTTCCTTTTATTCTTAAGAAAACTCCAGGGTCATTACAGCCAGTTGGTGGAACTAGGATTTGGAACCCAGGTAAGAAGAACAAGTAGCCAAAGATGTATGAAATTGCACTGTTGTTAATTTCTGCTCCTCACAAAAGGTGACTGAACTTTTATTGTTTGCAATGCAATTGCTGTGAGTGTCTCTCAAATTCTGGTTCAGATATACCCTGAAGCATAGGGTAGAGTTTGGAAAGTGTTATCAGAAATGAAGGATCACTGATTTCACATCATTGCCTAGCCCTTTTCTATTATGTTGTCTTAACAGGCAGCTTATAATACAACCCACGGTCTGAGACTCTCCTCTGTACACAACCAAGGGGAACACCGGAGGAAATCCCCCTAAATTACCAGATTCTCTCAAGTCATGTTGCTGGTGCCTGTTTTTACAATGATTAGAGGCAGCCTCTGCCTTCCTGCTCAGTGTCAATTGTCTTGCCTTTGTGAATGTGGTAACGGTTGCATTTTGTGGGGTTTTTTTTCAGACTAAAGATCCACAAATACCTCTCCCTACCCCCACCTCTGAGTAATGTTGACATTATCTGGCTGATGTTAGCCTTACCCAGATTCTGAACACTAGCCATAGCACCTAAAGTTATCAATGGCCCCATACTTGAGAGCTCTGGTCATCTAGAATTCACGGTCACCTGCAGATTTTATACTGAAACCAATATAATCAAAACACCTGAGTTGTACAAATTTCCCTGAAGATAATTAGGAATAACACGTCAAGAGAGACCGGGCTTGAAATCCAACCTCCTAAATATCTTATCTCTGTGACCATGTGTAAGTAATTTAACGTCTTTATGCTTGTTTCTTCATCTTTGAAATAGCAAGCAAACATTTTTTGCACATCTACTATGTGCTGGGCATTGTGCTATGTGCTTTATAAATATCTCACTTGATCCCCCCAAAAGCTCTGGGAGATATGTGTGTGTGTGTGTGTGTGTATACACACACATACATGTATATATATACACATACATATATATAAAGAGAGATCAGATAGATACAAATAACTTTACTCCCATTTTAGAGTTGAAGAAACTGAGGCAAACAAAGGATACGTCATTTGCTCGGGGTCCAAAGCTACTAAGTGTCCGAGGCTGGATATAAACATATGTTTTCCTGACTCCAGACCCAAAATTTTATCTACTGTGCCACTTATCTCCCTCCAGGCATTAGGATAGTAATATAGTGCCTGTGTAATAGACCAGAGAGGATCAGGTGAAATAATTTGTGTAAAGTTCTTTGCAGATTTTAAGCATCAACTGCTATTATTATTACTAGTCGCTGCTATGTATATAAATAGTTACTTCAAATAGCTTCACTGACTTGTGGAATGTGAACACCAGCTGGAGGCCATTATTGCTACTGGCATCAGTGCTTAAGGGCAGATGCTACATACCTTTATGTTTGCCTGATTTTGTCATAAAATCTCATTTCCTCCTCTCATAATAACTGCTTTTATAGCCATTCACACCAAATAGACAGTAACGTTAACATATGCTTTGATTGACACATATTTCCCAAATACAGCAATTCAATCACCTGACAGCTGTTCCCTAATTCGGATAAGCACAAACATCTCCATGATCTGTATCTCTCCTTCACACTCCCATATCTGTATTCCCCTTGTAAAAAGTGGCAAAAGAGCAAAGATTCCTGGGGAAATTGGAATGTGATTGAAAAGAATGAAATGATATTGATGTTATTAATTTGGCAGACCTGAACATAGGAGCTATAAAATATTTGAAATTAATCACATATTATGTTTACCACATTTTATCATTCCTTTTTTAATGGTGGCAATTAATTTTTATAGTATAATACAAGTATATGATTTCACAGTTGGCAACAAATTTTGAAGCAAATAAGCATAAATATCCAACAAAGTTAGAGCTGAAAGAGTTCTTTAAGGATAATCTCTCATCAACCTCTCTTGTTTTTATTTAGAAATAAAGGGAGGTGCTCAGTGATGGAGTATAAAAAGTAACAAAGAAATTGACTTGCCTAATGTCACACAGCCACTAAGTTGTAGAGCCAGGATTCAAAGCCAAGTTGTCCCAACTCTAAATTCAATTATTTTGTCACTACATCATAGCTACCTAAAGTTGGCCTGACTTTTACATTGCACAGATTTTGTCTGCTTATGAGAAATGATGTGGATAATCAGTTCTACCCTGATAATTTAGGCTAAAGTCAAACTAACCATCCCTTAACTTGTCTGGGTGTGTCCTCATCTCTAAAAGGAATGGAATGGACAAGATGATTTCTAAGATCCCTTCCTGAAGAATAAGACACACTGAAATGAATCAACAACAAGGGGGCAGCTAGGTGACACAATGGATAGAACCCCAGGCCTGGACTCAAGAAGACCCAAGTTCAAATCAGGTCTCAGACATTTACTAGTTGTGTTACCTTGGGTAAGTCACTTAACCCAGTTTGCCTCAGTTTCTTATCTGTAAAATGGACTGGAGAAGGAAATGACAAACCACTCTAGTATCTCTGCCAAGAAAACCCCAAATGGGTTGGTGAAAAGTCAAACTCAGCTGAAATGACTGAACAAGAAAGCCCCTTCCAATTCTAAAGTTAAGATCCCATGATTCCATTACTGTCAAATAACTGGGTCAAGGTAGATTTTAAAATATATAGATAAGAATATGTATATACACACATATCTAGATAAACCCATAATTATACATACACACACTGCTTTCATTTTGTATTTATAGGCATACCTCCAGTAGATTTGTCAAAGAATCATGTTTCACTTCCCATGGGTGGCATGAATGTCAGTGGCCCTCATAGGCATGCAGGGCCCTGAACAGAATGGTACCTTTCTACCTCCTGGCAGTCTCTTCCTACCTCTACCCATAGTGCCAACATGCTAATTTGGAGAGATCCAAAGCCTCTCCATTGCATCATTCCATCCATACCTGTCCTCCCCTGAAACTATCCGTATCCCAAAGTACCTTTTCCTCCTTTCTATCACCAGTTAAAATTCCCATTTCTTCACTGTAGCTTTATCAGCTATTAAGAAAGCTGTCCAATGAAGGTAATTCATGCTAAGATAATCCTCCAAGGCACTTTTTATATTTTACAAGATGAACTTGCCCACACACATGAATCTCTAATTGACAAATTTCATCAGGGAGGTGTTCCAGGGGAAGAAGGTGCCTTTCTGATGACCTGTAAAGGTCATCACCAATCCCTCTAACACCTAGAAAAAATAGGGATGAGGAATTTGGCACCCCAAGCAGCCAATCCTTCATCTAGAAAGAAATAAGCATGGTATAGCCAGTTGGCTTCTGAACAGTCCAAACTCTTATGCAGAGATTCTCCTTGTTCACAATAAATATTCTTTGTTCTGAACTTGAACATTATATTTGCTCAAATATCAAGATCACACTCAGACCTCCAAGACCTCCATTCTTTAGAGGACAAACTCTTGTCCATCTTGATTAAGGGATGAAGGTCAGATAGTGAGTCTTGCCCCTAATAACTTATTCACTGCCTTTTCCCTCTCCTTAGTTATCATTTCAATAGTTCCTATGACTAGTGAGAAAAGTATTATACTAGGGATCAGAATACCTGGTTTCAAATCCTGTCTTTACCACACACTAACTGTGTGACATCAAACAGTTTACACTACATGTCTGAATCTCAGAATATTCACTGGTAAAAGAGATTCAACTGTACTAAAGATTCTTAACCTTTTTTTTTTTTTGAAATCTGATGAAATCAGAATCACATCTTCAAATGCATAAAGTGCATGGGGCTCCAAAGACAGCCAAATGCTAGTGAAAATAAAGATATATATTTTCCCATTCAAGTTCCCAGACCCCCTGAAGTTTCTCTAAACACCTAATAGGTTTTATGGACCCCTAGGTTAAGATCCCCTGGACTAGATCATATCTAAGATTCCTTCCAGCTCTGACATGTGAAAGTCAGTTAACATCTCTGGGCTTTACCTTCTTCATCCATTAAATGGAGCTGATGTTACTTTCATTAACTACCCAATGAGATTATTTATTTAAAGTGACTTCTAAATACACAATATTTTGTTAGGGTGATCCACCAGTGCCCCTGTTAAACACCTATTCAAGGGAAGAAACAAGCTTCTTATCCTCTGGTGAAGCCACAACTTTGGGTTGAAAAAGTTTGGATTCCCTTGCAAACCGAAGAGGAGCATTTTAATATCTTCTCCTCAGAAATTTTCCTTAATTGTCTTCTGGATAACTTTTTTTAGGATTGCAAAGACTGGGTATTAGACTAAAATAGCATATTGTTTTCTATATAGAAGGTCAAAGAGATACTTTCTTCCCTTGCCAAGAGTTCTTAACTTTGTTGTTCAGTCATTTTCAATAATGTCCAACTCTTTGTGACCCTATTTGGGGTTTTCTTGGCAAATATATTGGTGGGGTTTGCCATTTCCTTCTCCAGCTCATTTTATTGATCAGGAAACTGAAGCAAACAGGGTTAAGTGACTTGACCAGGGTCACATAGCTAGTGTCTGGGGTCGGATTTGACCTCAAGAAGATGAGGCTTTCTGACTCTAGGTCCAGTACTCTATTACCTGTGCCATCTAGCTGTCTTAGTTCTTAACTAAGGGTCAGTAAACTTGTCATGTTTTGTTATGTATATATATATATATATATATATATATATATACACATACACACACATATGTATATATTATGTATGTATATATGCATGCATGCACGTATGTATTATGTATGTATGTGTATGCATATATTATATATGTATGTATATATTATGTATATATGTGTATGTTTGATAACCTAATTTCAATATAGCTAGTTTTCTTTATAAGCCTAAGTATTTTATTTAAGAATTTGAAAATGTGATTCTGAGAAAGGGTCCTTAGACTTCACCAGACTGCTACAAGGTCCCCTGATTCATGCAAAAAGACTAAGAACCCTGCCTTAAACCAAAACTCACCTCAAGGCCAAAAGATACCAACTTTAAGGGAAGAAATAATTCCATTCTGGTAAATTTAGTCAATTTAGATCATTTGAGTGCCCAAATCTTCATGATTGCTATAAAATCAAAATGGGAAGTAAGGAATGACAACTATAGGGAGAAAAATATGAAGTGATAGTGAAGAAACCAGAAAAAAACAGCAACTAATTTCAGCTGTGATGTAAATGAAGTGGACACCTCACTGTCACGTTCTTTCCCCTCATCACCAACATTTGAATCTCATTCCCTTTAGATTCAGGTGCCACCTCCTACATGAGGTTTTTCCTGATAACCCCTCAGTTATTAATATTCACCTCCTAAAGTTACTTGGGATTTGTTTACTTCATATATATTGTGGATATTCTTATTTGTGCAAATGTTATATTCTCCAACAGAATGTAAGCTCCTTGAGGGGGGTTATTTATTTTATATTTTTGTAGCTCTAGGACTTAGCACAGTACCTTGCACAGAGCAAGCATTTCATAAATACTTATTGAATTGAATTAATATTAAATATAATGAAATAATTGCTGCTACTTTGTTAAAGTTAATAAAGTACATGGTCTTTAATTAATAGTATACAACAAACTATGCACTTTTATGTTTTGTGTAACTATGGGTTTGCATTTCTGTTTATTCTATGATTAGTATTATTTTTTGCAATTTCTTCCTTCCTTCCTTCCTTCCTTCCTTCCTTCCTTCCTTCCTTCCTTCCTTCCTTCCTTTCTTCCTTCCATCTTTTCTCTCTCTCTCTCTCTCTCTCTCTCTCTCTCTCTCTCTCTCTCTCTCCCTTTCTCTCTCTCTTTCTTTCTCTCTCTCTTTCTCTTTCTTTCTTTCTTTCTTTCTTTCTTTCTTTCTTTCTTTCTTTCTTTCTTTCTTTCTTTCTTTCTTTCTTTCTTTCTTTCTTTCTTTCTTTCTTTCTTTCTCTCTTTCTTTCTTTCTTAGAACATTCAGGTCCACAATCACTTGAATTCCAAATTTTCTTCCCCTCTCTCTCCTCCCCGCTCCCCCCACATGGTGGCATGTAGTCCAATATAGGTTCTACAAATACCTTCACATTAAACATTAGTCAAATTGCAAAAAAAAAAATTATAACCAATGGAATACACAATGAGAAAGAAGGAACAAAACAAAAAAGAGAGAGAGAGCCAAGTAGCTTGCTTCAATCTGCATTCAGACTGTAATTCTTTCTCTGGATGTGGATAGTCGTTTTCATCATGAGCCTTTTGGAGTTGTCTTATAGCATTGCATTGCTGAGAGGAGACCAGTCTATCAAAGTTAGTCATCACAGATACAATGTATCTGTAATTATGTACAAAGTTCTCCTGGTTCTGCTCTCCTCACTCAGCATCAGTTTATATAAGTCTCTCCGAGTTATTAAGAAGTCCATCTTCTCCTCATTTCTTATAGCACAGTAGTATTCCATTACATTTATATAGCACAACTTGTTCAGGCATTCCCCAATTGATGGGCATCCCTTTGATTTTCAGTTCTTTGCCATCACAAAAAGAGCTGCTACAAATACTTTTGCACATATGGGTGCTTTTTCCACTTGTATGGTCTCTTTGGGATATAGAAGTGAAATTGCTGGGTCAAAGGGTATGCGCATTTTTATAGACCTTTGGCCATAGTTCTAAATTGCTCTCCAGAATGATTGGATCAGTTAAGATTGGTATTATTTTAGGGAAATGAACAAATAAATATTTTTAAGCTATTAGCAGCTTGTGTTTATCTGATTTCTAGACTTGCATTTGTGGAAAAATGCCTCTGTGCAAATGTTGGGCTCTAGCTTAGAAGTGTCAAACACACATCCTGCAATACCCCAAATGCCACTGAACCAGATTAAAATGTAATAGAAATATATAATATTAATTGTAATTCATTGTAGTATGTAAAATGTAATATTTCACAACATGAAAGATACAACATAGATGATGTGAACATGTGGTTTTCTGAGTTAATATGTGCTCACAGGGATCCTTATACATGGTTTAGTGACCCCTTTTCTATGAGTTTGATACCACTGCTCTAGTTCACTGGTTACCCAAAATAAGAGAACCCTTAACTGCTCATGAAGAATTCAAGTCACCAAGTCTGAATGAGCTACTTGAAGCCCAGGGCAATGAAAGAACTAGCTAAATGTGTGTGATTGCCAAGTGTAATAGTAATGTAATTTAAAGATCCCCCTGTATTGGCTTGGTTTTTGGTTTGATTGTGTTAAAACTCAGAGCTTGTTAATCCCACTTGTGGGATGGACTTGTTGATGTGAAAAGAGAGGGCTGAACTGGAAGGAGCTGGTGACATTTGGAGAGACACAAGAGAGAAGGCAGAAGAACTTTTTGGAAGCAGCATAGTGGAGGCAGAGAAATACTGAGAGGATTGCTGAGGGCCACTTTGAATTGCCCAGGACTTTTGAGAGCTGCCACCCAGAGCTGCCAATGACTGAGGAGACATGGCTGTTATACTGGTACTTTGTCTGTCTGTTTTGATGTTGTTTTGCCAGATTTGTCCACTGGTGAAGGACAGTCCTGTTGTTGCAGAAGTCTAGGAACCTTGCTGTTGGTTCAGAGCTCCAGAGACTGTTCTGCAGACAGAGAGTGAATTCTGTCCACTGGTGAAGGACAGTGCTATTGTTGCAGAATTCTTGGAACCTTGCTGTTGGTTCAGAAGCCCTGAAGAAGGATTTTCTTGTTGTATGTTTACAGAAATCCTGGAAAAGGGTTTTGCTAATGTTTTCAGGGGTCCTAGGACTGTTCTGCAGACAGAGAATGAATTAATGAAGAGACTGGCAATGTATCTTGTGTCCTTGCTAAGCTTTGTCTTCCCAGGAACAAAGATTGCTGAGAACTTGCCTCCTGTCAAGATGAAGAAAAGACCTCCATTTGGGTATTAAATGCTGTGCTTAAGCTTGTTGTAACTCTGGGGTAGATTCAATTGTGATCCAAGGGTGGGGAACTTTTGACCTTTTTGTGCTCTGTGATTGAACAAATGAATGTATTTTACTTATGATTGGAAACTAATCTCCATTTGAGAAGAGGGGCTTTGTGATGGACTAAATGAATGTACAGCCTAGGGCTGGAATAGTATTTAGAAGAGAGACTTTGTGACTGATTAAATCAAGGTAATGTCCAGGGGTGTGGTAGTACTTGGAGATTATTGAATCACACTTAGTAAATGCTGTATTTTGAATGATAACATCTTCTCTGTTCTTAATTTTTCACTGAATAAAATGGAGAGCACCTATGCTGGTATTTTGAACCTTGGGAAGTTGCCTTTGCTTGGCATTGCATTACACCAAGCCAATGTTAATTATCTTTGAAAAGTCTTCAGAGAACTAGAGTTTGACTAGGGATGGGCAAATGTCATCGTGTTTAAGATAGGAAAGAAAATGGAGTTTGGAACTGTCAGTGAGTGGTAAAATTCTATTCCTAACAAAATCATGCAATGTCTTATCAAAGAGATGTCTATAAAACATCTAGAAAAAAAGCAGGCCATCCATGAGCCAGTATGATTTCATTAAGGATAGTTGATGCCAGACTAATTTAATTTCCTTTTGTTTGATAAGTTTACTAGCCTAGGAGATTGGAGGTTGATGCTATCAATTTAGTTTACCTAGATTTTAGCAAAACAGAAATTCTTTCATAATATCATTTGCTGGAAAGGCACATTCTAAGATGTAGAGATATGAGCTCCGTGATAGTATACTTATATGGAACCAGAGCTAGTTAGACAAAAAGAGTGATAAACAATGGTTCCTTGTGTACCTGATAGGTGAGTCAATGTGGAACACTGGATTTATGGTCAGAGGGAATAGGTTCAAATCCTGAATCTTCCACATCACTTGAACAGCTTCCTTATTTATAAAATAAGGGAATAAACCTAGAAAGTCTTTAAGGTACATTAATTTCAGCTCAAAACTATTGATTTTGTGGATGACAAACATTATTTCTCCTCAGTCACCAACTTGAAAAAAGGCAGATGTTGATACAACATTCAGATTCTAATTTCTATTTCCAGTTTGGGGAACAATATCTAGCCTTGGCCAGCAAGTCCTAATTGAGCATCTATGCCGTCAGCAACACAGAGAATAGAAGATACAATCTTTACCCTCAAGGACCTTATGCCAACTGCTCTGCACATTCCTGCATATTCATTCCCTGAGACCATACCCTCACCAATCTAGTATCCTGAATGCTACCAGAGCTTAACAAATATTTAAACTGTAACTGATATTACCTAATGGAAGAAAAAGCTTTGAAAAGTTAAAACCCAGGGGCGGCTAGGTGGCACAGTGAATAGAGCACTGGCCCTGGAGTCAGGAGGACCTGAGTTCAAATCCAGCCTCAGACACTTAATACAAAAACTAGCCTTGTGACCTTGGGCAAGTCATTTAACCCCAATCGCCCTCCAAAAAGCAAAAAAAAAAAAGTTAAAACCCACCAATAAAAGAAAAACTTTTTTTTAATTAAACCCATTTATCCAAGTTGATAGGGAAACAGAAATCTAAGTATATGTAGGAGAATATATGAGACAATACACATAGTAAAGGAAGTCTCCTACTGGGAAGAAGATAATTTATCAGGAGAGAGTCTCAGACCATACGCATGGGAAATTTTCCCAAATTCTCAACTATAGGAAGTTCAAAATAATGACATGATCAAAGTACCAGCTCCTCTGAATGTAAGCTTCTTCCCATAGTCTTTCTTTCCCTTCAGGTACCTGAAGGGAGTCTGGAATTATACATACACTCTCTTAAAGGGGGAAGCAAAAGAACAGGATCTCCTTTCTAGTTCTTACCATCTCCACCCCTTACATAGGTGTAGAGCACCCAGTAATTAATCTCCACCAAGAGACTAATCCTATGCAAATAGTTCTTTGAACCAAGGGTCACATTCCTTCCCTGTACCAAAACTGTATTATCCTTTGCAAAGATCAGTCAAGGCAAACTTTAAACCTTTAACTATACAGTATAAACACAAATATTAGTGCTTAAAAATAATACACATGATTTTCATGATACCCCAGATAACCAATCAACCTGTTGAAACCCCAAATTTTAAAAACTACCCTAGCAATATATGTAATAGAAATGGCACTATATAGAACTTCAATTGTGAGGCTAATACAATAACATGACTAACTACATCATCCGTAACACATGCATATTTCAAAAGTACAAAAATATTTATAGTATACAGCAGTCAATCAAAAGCAACAAGCATAGCTAACTAAGAAAACAAAGCTAGCTAGCTGCAACAACACTATCAATAGGCCCATACATAAAATGTAGCATAATAATAAGCATTAGCATATATACAAAACAATCAACAAATAGATATTGTTATAGCATGAACACAAAAGTCAAGTGACCATAACAGCAAAATAAGAAACAAGTATCCTCAAATGTGTAGTAATTCACATCTGCAGCAGCAAACATGAAATTACATACAAAGCACATTTCACATGAGCCTTTTGTAGTATTATCAGCTAACTCTATGTGTAACTATGTCTTCAAGTTTGTCTGTACTATCATAGCAGCCTAGAGATTGGTTTTTGATAGGACTAGTTCTCTTAAGATTTACTGATATCTTTGCTCCTATTCTAATAGTTGGTAAGGGGAAAGAAATTATTATTATTAATATATTATTTATTAATAGTAATTATATTATATAAATATATATAAATAGTAATTAAAAGTAATAATAATATTAACATATTATTATTACTTCAACTATGAACCGATGATAGTAGAATAGCTACTATTCTACCTCTCTGAGAATTGCAGTAATGTGAGATCATTTAATATGGCAGAATAAGTCCTGAATTTGGAAATAGAAGTTCTAAGTTCAAATACCAACTCTGAAATGTTATCTTTATGACATTGGGCAAATTATGGAACCCTCTTGAGCCTAACTTTCCTTGTCTACAAAATGCTGAGGTTCAACTGGATGACATAAAGTTTTTACATTTCTAAAGCTATAATCCTACATGTATTCCCTCTTCCTAATGAAATATCTAATGAAGACTAAAGATAACTTTTTTAAAAAGGAGGAAGTGGTGAGTGGGGATTCAATTGTGCTTTTAAAAAAAGAACAAATAATATCTATGCTTTAAAAAGATTCTAAGTAATTGAGAAAGAAGGTCTTCTACCTTTTATGGGAAAAATATTATCCTGATCCTCAAACCTGAGTGGGATAAAGCAGAGGAAGAGAAGTGTTGACCAAAATCATTAATTAATATTAGTACAAAAATTAAAAATAGAATCTTATCAAAGAAACTACAGTAATATATAAAAACTGAAAATTATTCTGTATGTTTAAATTGGATTTATGCCAGGAATTCAAGAGTGGTTCAACTTTAGAAAAATTCTTGACATAATTAGTCATATAAAACACAAAAACCTGAAAATATATCAGTAGCATAGAAACGTCCTTTTGCAAAATACAGCCCTCATTTATCTATGTTTTTAAAACTCTAAAAAGTATATATTCATATAACCAAAAGTCAATATTGTCTGAAATAACAAAACACTATAAACTCTTGAAAATAAGTTTTATAAGATGTCTTTTTTCATGTAACAGTCATTTATACCACTCTCCTTCTAAATAAACTTAGTGTTATAAGAAGAAAAAAAACCCCAAAAAACAATAGATTCAGTGACCACACAACAGTGTATATAAAATTCTGCCCTTATAATTTCCCATCTCTCTGATCAGAAGAGAGAAGCATCTGTTTTCTACCTATCATTATTGCTTTTTTTAATCATTCAGAATATGGTTTCCTTTTAGTGATTTCTTTTACATTGTATTTACTTTGTGTATTATTTTTCTCATTCAGTTTATTTCACTCTGCATCAGTTCCTACAAATCTCATGTTTCTCTAAATTCTTTATATGTCATTTCTTACTGCAAAATAATATCCAATTATACTTTGTTTCTAAACATAATTTTTCTAGTAAGTACATGAGTAACTGAAGGGCCACCCCCTTTTTCCACTACTATTTGACACAATTTTAGAAAAGCTTGTTTTATAATAAGACAAAAGAGAAAGACTAAAGGTTAAACATCGGTAAAGAACAGGCCAAATTATCTTTCTTTTAAGATAATATGATGTTTTACTCAGGAAACATCAGAGAATCAGAGAATGAACTAATAGGGGCAATTCTTAAAGCATTAGGATACAAAATGAATTCATAAAAATCATCATCTTTTGTTTATAGTACTAACATAAAGTGAAAATGATAGAGAAATTCCATTTAAAATATATACATACACATATTTTATAATTCATAAAGTACCTCTAAATTTACTTAGCAAGACAGTCAGGATATATATAAACACAACTATCACATAGTCTTGGCATAAATAAAGGGAAACAAATTTCATTGTGGGATCATACCGATATAATTAAAAATATTACACTACCTAAAGTCGTTTATAAGGCTAATGCTATGCTAACCAAACTATTAAGATGTTACTTTGTAGAACTTGACAAAATAATAAAATTCATCTGAAGAAGCAATATGTCTAAAGTCTCAAGGGAAATAATAAAAAAAATCAGTGTAGCAAAGGTGACATAGCATTATAAAACATCACACTATGTCATAAAGCAGTAAACCTCAAACCTATTTGATACTGGTTAATAAATAGAAGAGTGCATCAGTAGAATGAGAATGATGCCTTATCTTAATTATGTTTGTATCTTTCCCAGCAACTACCACAGGTTGATGCATTTAGTAGGTACTCAATAAATGTTTGATAAATGAATGAACTCATGAACAAAGGATTTAGTTCATGATCTTCAGTAACTCATTATTCTAAAAGAAGGAATCCACTCTGCAACTCACATCCCCTTAGTCACTCCCTGACCCTGGGGTTCCTCCCTCCTTTTGATTAGAAATGGTGATGATTAGCCCTTGGAGAGCTCCTCACTGATTATCAACAAATTCACCTTATACTTTCCTACCTAGGTGACCTCTTGAGTTTCATGATCTTCAGAAACTCATCATTCTGCAAGATGACGTAAATTGTGGAATTCACACTTCCTCAATAATTTCCCACCAAGGCTACAGGATTCCACCTCCATTCCCCCAAGCTTACCTCCCCCTCGAATCTTCAGTTTTTATGTGTTGTCTTCCCCAATTAGACTGTAAGTTACATGAGGACAGGAACTGTGAGACGTTTCTGTATATCCCCAACTTTTAACACACGAGTACCTGGTGCATGGCAGATGCTTATTAAATGTTCATCGATTCTGACTTGGAACATACAAGACAAACAAGACCCAAAGGCAAACAAATACAGAAATCCAGTGTTCAGCAAACCTAAGGTGGAAATCACTGGGTGGGAGAAGTGGCAGAAATGAAAACTAGATCAGCATCTGTTCCATGTATTACAATAATCTATGAATTTATGCCTCGGTATAAAAGTCATAATAGAACAAAAGTAGTTACCTTTCATAACGGTGGCTAGTGGAAAAAAGCAAATAAGGAATAGAGGGTCTCACACAACATAGAACAAACAATTTCAATTGCATAAGCTTAAAATATTTTTCATGAACAAAATCAATATAACTAAAATGAGAAGGTAAAAAGAATAATAAGAGGTTAAGGGGCGAAGAATATTTTATAAATATCTCTGAAAAAAAATCTGCTTTACAAAATGGATAGTAAGTTGACATTATCATTGTATGATGCCAAAAGTCATTCTTCACTAGATGAATAGCCAAAGCATAAGAACAGTTTTCATAAGAAATGCAAATGATTGACAACCATATGAAAAATTGCACAGAATCAGATAATAAAGGAAATACAAATTAAATCATCTCTGAGATTGTACCCTACCCCCAGAGAACTGGTCATGCTAAAAGATAGAAACAGGAAATAACAGAGGGTTTGTGGGAAACACCTGGCTATGGTAGAGGTATGGATTGATTCAATCATTCTGAAAAATAATTTTTATTATAATCTGAAAATTATATGGGATATTTCACTAGACCATTCATATCTTTTGACCCAGAGACTCCCCTGTAATATAATGCCAAAAGAAAGGCAACTTCCCAGGTTCAAAATACCAGCATAGGTGCTCTCTATTTTATTCAGTGACAAACCAAGAACAGAGAAGATCAAAACATGACATCATTCAAAATACAGCATTTACTAAGTGTGATTAAATAATCTCCAAGTACTACCCCACCCCAGGATCTTCCAATCATTCAATCAATTACAAAGTCCCTGTTCTAAATACTACTCCACCCCTAGGCTATACCTTAATTAAGTCCACCACAAAACCCCTCTTCTCAAATGGAGATTAGTTTCCAAACATAGGTAAAGTACCTTCATTTGTCAATCACAGAGCACAATAAGGTCAAAAGTTCCCCACCTCCTGGATCACAATTGAATCTACCCCAGAGTTACATCAAGTTTAAACACAGCACTTAATACCCAAATGGAGGTCTTTTCTTCATCTTGACAGGAGGCAAGTTCTCAGCAATCTTAGTTCCTGGAGAGACAAGGCTTAGCAAGGCCATAAGATACATTGCCAGTCCCTTCATGAATTTATCCTCTGTCTGTAGGACAGCCCTAGAACCCCTGAACACATTAGCAAAGCCCTCTCCCAGGATTTCTGTAAACATACAACAAGAAAATCCTTCTTCAGGGCTTCTGAACCAACAGAAAGGCTCCCAGACCCCTGCAACAACAGTACTGTCCCTCACCAGTGGACAGTATTCATTCTGTCTGCAGGACAGTCTCCAGACCCCTGCAACAACAGTACTGTCCCTCACCAGTGGACAGTATTCACTCTCTGTCTGCAGGACAGTCTCAAAAGTTTTGGCATTACATTACATTATGGTGTAGTCGGCAAGGAGTACAAAGCATAGTGCCTCTATTTGTTCCAGGATCCATGGCCATTTAGATTGAGATTGTAAGGCCAAGGATCCTGGAGGGGTGGAATGTGATAGTAATGGCAATTAAAGATTCCCCTGTATTGGCTTGGTTTTCAAATTGATTGTGTTAAAACCCAGAGCTTGTTAATCCCACCTGTGGGATGGACTTTTTGATGTGAAAAGAAAGTCCTGAACTGGGAGGAGCTGGTGACGTAGATTTGGAGAGACAAGAGAGAGGCGGAAGATCTTTTTGGAAGCAGCACCTCGTGGAGAGAGAGAGACTAAGAGAATTGCTGGTGGCCGCTTTGAATTGCCCTGGACTTTTGAGACCTGCCCCCTGAGCTGCCAAGGACTGAGGAGACATGGCTGTTTTGCTGGTACTTTGTCTGTCTGTTTTGATGTTGTTTTGCCAGATTTGTCCACTGGTGAAAGACAGTCCTTTTGTTGAAGAAGTCCTGGAACCTGGCTGTTCGCTAAGAAGCCCTGAGACTGTCCTGCAGACAGAGAGTGAATACTGTCCACTGGTGAGGGACAGTACTGTTGTTGCAGGGGTCTGGAGACTGTCCTGCAGACAGAGTGAATACTGTCCACTGGTGAAGGACAGTGCTGTTGTTGCAGGGGTCTGGGAACCTTTCTGTTGGTTCGGAAGCCCTGAAGAAGGATTTTCTTGTTGGATGTTTACAGAAATCCTGGGAGAAGGCTTTGCTAATGTGTTCAGGGGTTCTAGGACTGTTCTACAGACAGAGGATAAATTCATGAAGGGACTGGCAATGTATCTTATGGCCTTGCTAAGCCTTGTCTCCCCAGGAACTAAGATTGCTGAGAACTTGCCTTGTGTCAAGATGAAGAAAAGACCTCCATTTGGGTATTAAGTGCTGTGTTTAAACTTGATGTAACTCTGGGGTAGATTCAATTGTGATCCAGGGGTGGGGAACTTTTGACCTTTTTGTGTTCTATGGTTGAGCAAATGAATGTATTTTACTTATGTTTGGAAACTAATCTCCATTTGAGAAGAGGGGCTTTGTGGTGGACTTAATTAAGGTATAGCCTAGGGGTGGAGAAGTATTTAGAACAGAGACTTTGTAATTGATTGAATGATTGGAAGGTCCTGGGGTGGGGTAGTCCTTGGAGATTATTTAATCACATTTAGTAAATGCTGTATTTGGAATGATGTCATGTTTTGATCTTCTCTGTTCTTGGTTTGTCACTGAATAAAATAGAGGGCACCTATGCTGGTATTTTGAACCTGGGAAGTTGCCTTCTTTTGGCATTACATTACATCCCCTTTGGGGTATTTTCTCTAAGAAAGTCAATGGGGAAAAAAAGGATAAGGGATAGAGACTGAACCTATGATTTCATTGATATAGAGGAACCTCCCTTTACCAGAGCTGGCTGGCACTCTCTCTGCAATTCAAAGTTTTAAAGAGTCATGTAGAATAAAATTGTCAAACAGCTGCCAGCAAGGCCAGAACTAGAATAAAATGGAATTGGGGAATATTTATCAAAACAAATAAAATACAATAAAGTACTGATAACATTACACTTTAAAATTGGATCCTTACATGTGGATTATGGATCTCTTTTTTATTTAAGTTTGATACCCCTGGCTCCAGCTCATCTCAGCATCCCACAGAACTCTCAAACCAGATTAAAATATAATTGGAAAATGTTTAACAAAATAAACTAAAATACAATACAATATAAATAATGTTAATGTTTGGTTTTCTAGGTCAATATGTAACCTCTTCCTATTTGAGTTTGACCCCACTGGCCTAAAGCACTGAGAAATTAGTTGATTGCCAAGGTCGTATGTTGTATGACCTTGTTCTGGAAGAGGACTGTGACATCAGGAAGGTGATGCTATGACTTTAGAGTGAATTGGATTTAATGAGGGACGACTGTGCAAAGTCACCAGCCTCACTCTCTTCTCTAGAACCATCTGGGTCCAGTGATGGTATCAGATATCAGAGTCAGGACTAGAACTCATTTTCCACTATGTGAATGGCATCTTGAAAGTAAAAAAGAAAGAAAAAGGACTTATGTGTAACAAAATATTCATAACAATACTCTTTCTGGTAACCAAAAACAGGAAAAATAGATGCTTATCATTTTTCATAAATCATGGCATATATTTGTAATGGAACATTTCATTATGAGAAAAGACAAATGTTAAAACTTTAGAGAAATGTGGGGAGGCTTGGATGAAGTGATACAGAGTGAAGAAAGCAGAGCCAAGAGAACAATATTATAATGACTACAGTTATATGAATAACATTAAACAGGAAATGGATTAACTAAAATGAACAATCTCTGTAATGGAGAACTGTTAAGAAAACACGCCTCCTCCTCTGATAGAGAGATTGAAACTTCAGATTTAAGAATCAGCAGATATTGTTCAATCTGGAGGTTTTGTCCATTGGCTTTTACTTAAATGTCTTCTTTACAAAGAAGAGTTCAATGATAACTGGTGGGAAAGTGGAAGGTAAAATGCTTGAGGTGTGAAAACAAAAGCCAACAATAGAATTTTGAAAAATAACATGTATATAATCATTTCTGCCCTACTTGATCTCCAGGGTTATTTTGAGGACCAACTGAAATAAGAGAGCTAAGTTCTGTGTAACCTATCACAAAACCTTGATCAAAGTAGGTTTTTACTAAGTGTACATGAAATGGAACTAAATATAAATACATGTTATTTTACATATGGTAGGTGCTTTGTGAATGAGTTCCAACCTCACCAACATAATCTCCAACACAGAACAGCAGCTAGTAAGCGTCTGAGGTCAAATTTGAACTCAAGTCTTCCTGACTCCATGACCGACACTCTCCATTATGCCACCTTGCTACTCTCTAGATGACCTCTAAGGCACCTTGTAGTTTTGACATTCTATGATTCTGTGAATTGACTAGGCTAAAATGCCATTTTTCTTGTATTGCCAAACTTTCTTCTGTGGTATATAGGTTAGTTTTATGTGTTTCACTCTGGCACAGCCCAGCATTGAGTTGTTTGGGTATTCCACTCTATCTTCCTCCTGAGCCATTTCCACAAGTTTTGGCTTCCCCTAGGGGACTATCTATTGTCATTCATTTTAGTATAGTCACTCAGGGCCCATTCCTCTATATTCTCATTTGACTTCATTTCCAAACACCAAATACTGCATTTCTTACTCTGCAAACTTCTCTGTGACGGTCTTAACCACATATTGGCTTAGTTTTGTCCTTCCATCTAACCACAGAAGTTTAAGAGGTGAATTGATTATCTTGACCAACTTTCTCATTTTCCTTGTACCTTGCTTCTTTTCAGGTGTGGACTTCCTGAAAACTACCCAAGGTTCAAAGCATGCCTTGGGTCAGCATCTCCTCAAAAACCATAGTTCACAAGCCTTCGTGACATTTCTTTCACCAGATCAACCAAAAGGCACACTATTTAAAATTTTAAAACGTTTGATTAAACAATGTAGCAAAATATAGGATAAGGAAAATTCTGCACTATACCCACAAGAATATACAATCTCACATACTAATGTCAGCAGTGGGAGAGGGAACAAATGTGACCAGGGAATTTGTATTCAGAGGGCATAGATACAGAGTGTATGAGCATTTATGAAAAAGGCACATGCAAAGGAAAAAAAATAATTTTTTTAAAAGTACACATGGAGAGAAAACGTGTAGTCAGTGACACCTAAGAGAGAGACTACGCATAGGGGTATATGCAGGGGCCAGGAACATGTGTAGTCGGGGAAATTACTTGGGTGACCTCAATGTAACATTTCTTCTCTCTTTTGGGCTTCTACTCCTGCCATCTGTTGGTTCCCCATTGAACTACAGCTCCTGCACAGCCTTTTGCCCAAAGAGGGATCTCAGCTTTTTTCACTTTTAGCTCCAGAACTATTTCAGCTCTTTTATGATTCAGACTAGTCTTCGAGTGAGGCAGTTTTGGACTGTGCCTGCTCTTTGAACTCATTTTCATATTCTTCAGCCTCTACTCTTTGAATTCAGTCTTCTTTCAAGTTAGGGTGTGGAAATTCCTTTCAATTTCAAGTATACCACTAGTTCTCAGACCTGTCTGAGGTCTCAAAAGGCAAAGGAGATGCTATTTGACTCGTCATTTAAGTGGTGGAGGGCAAAGTAGAATCTTCTGCCTCCTGGTACAATGTTTCTTTCCATGCCATGTGGGGCTTATAGTCTGTTGAGAGTATGGGCAGTAAAAGAACTTGGGAGCAAATGTCATTCAACCTGAAATTTGTTCTCTTTGCCTCTGTGTAGCAATACCTGGGGACAATGAGAGGAAAGAACTCTTAGTTAGGTGAAAGCAAACTGACCCTTATCTCCAGCACTTGCCACTCTTGGTCAAAGCTCCTACTTCTGTCTCTAGTTGTCAGTTTTCATCTCTTTTTTCTCTCATGGCTTGGTTTTGTCACTCTGCATATGGTATGTGAGAACTACCTAGTCCTTGGAGCTTGTCCCATCTCTACCCATCACTTATTCACATTGATTCATTCATTTATTAGGCAGCAGATGTGGAAATGTGTTTTGCATAGCTTCATGTGTATAATTAATATCATATTGCTCGCTTTCTCAAGGTTTGGGGGAGGAGCAGATGGGGGAGAGAGCATTTGGAACTCAGAATTTTTTAAAATGAAAGTTAAAATTTTTTACATATAACTGGTAAATATATAATAAAATAAAATATATTTTAAAAAATTTTGAAAGAAAAAAATTATCAGCAGCAGCAAGGTATGGTGGAGAAAACGCTCAACTTAGAGTCAGGAGAAATATACAATTAAATCCTACATTGACATTAACTGTGTGATCATGGGCAAGTCCCCTAAACTCTCTGAGCCCCAATATCCTTACTAGTAAAATGGAGATAACAATGTTTCTTTCTTTTTTTTTTTAAGCAATTGGGGTTAAGTAACTTGCTCAAGGTTACACGGCCAGTTATTTCTGGGTGTGGTGCTGAGTATTTGAGCCCAGATTTGATCCCCAGGTCATCCTGACACTGGAGCTGGTGCTCTTAACTTGCTGTGCTACCTGGCCGCCCCGATAACAATGTTTCTATACCTATAAGACCAGGTTGTTGGGAGTGTCAGATGAGATGCTGAATGTAGAATGTTTTGCAAATGTTTTTTTTTTCTTTTTGAAGAGGTAATTGGAGTTAAGTGACTTGCCCAAGGTCACATGGCTAGTAAGTGTTAAGTGTCTGAGGCTGGATTTGAATTTAGGACCTTCTGACTCCAAGGCCGGTGCTCTATTTACTGCACCACCTAGCCATTCTGATGTTTTGCAAATCTTAAGACTAGCTATAAGAGGCTCTTAATTTCAGGAAGCCTGTGAATTTGTATGGGTAAAAATATTTAGATATATATTTCAATATAATTGGTTTTCTTTGCAATCTTATGTGTTTTACTTACTGCTTCTAAAGAAATTTTTTTCTCAGAAGGGATCCATAGATTCCAGACTGGCCCAGGGATCCATTAAAAGAAAAAAAAGCTAAGAACCCTGACTTTGCATAAAGGCTAACTACTATTATTTGCTCATTCAATCAATAAGTATTTATTGAACCTATTACATGTAGAGCCCTGTATATACCCACATACATATGTATATGCATATATGTATGTGTGTATATATGTACACACATATGTATAACATACTTCCTGACCTTGAGAAACTAATATTCTATTGTGGGATAGGAGTCCTAGACAGAAGGCTACCCTGTTTTCCTTCAGCCTTGACTGAATTCCAGATGTTGGGAGCAATGAGAGGTAGTGGAAGGGTTGATGTCGTTAGCTACAGAAGCACCAAAGACAAAAACAAAAAAGTGAAGCAGGATTTAATGTGCACAGGACCCAGCATGAGAAATGGAGTTCTCTCAGCCCTCAACAAGGGATCTAAGGGTGTGGGGAGAAATAGAATGACTTTTCTTTATTGACACAGAGTGAGATCCCACTAGCCCAACCTCCCAGTTCTTTCTGTCACATTCTCTTCTCATGCTAACTTTTCAAACGAGTCTCCTCCTAGCTTCTCCAGAGAGTTTCTTGTGGGATACAAATGGGAATCTCATGGCTATGAGATCTACAACACCAATACATCTCCTTTGGGTAATTTAACATTGGCTCTTTGGAAGACAATAATTAAAGGCCTGATCCTCTTTTAGTGTAAAGTTGGTTAGTCTTTTGATGTATCCACAGCTTCCTTTGTTTCCACCTTATTTGTTAACAATTGTTTCAATCAAGATTTGTGAATTATTTGAATTTCTTAGCCTCCAGACCCAGGTAATTATTTCAAGAGAAAGAAGCAAAAACAGCTGAATTTCTCTTCTATTGGATCAACTACAACACTTTAATGAAGCATTTGGTTAATGAGCAATCTAAATTAAATTTTCATTTTAAGTAATGAATTGGCCCCATAGCTGTATATTGGGATTTCCACTCAATCACTAGACATTTATTAAGCATCTGCTATGCACCCAAAACTGCACAAAGTTCTGGGGATACCAAAAATAAGCAAAAAGGCCCCCTGCCCTCAAGGAACTTCTATTGCAATGAGTTTCCAGTTGGTATCCAAGTCAAAATGAAAGCTAGGGTATTGGACTGGGAATCAGGACATCTGGGTTCTATTTATGGCTCTACCATTCACTGGTTGTGAGACCTTGGGCAAATCAAGTGACCTTTCTTGACTTGAGGCATGATAGTCATATATGAGTCAATGGGAAAACTATGTTCTTGCTTCTTCCCATCCATTGGGTAGTAAAATCGATGGCTAGTTTGGAACTAATTGCATCTTTACTTATTAAATAAAAATAAATATATTAATGGAAACTCATGAACTATGATTTTGAGTTGCTATGAATCCATAGAGAAACTTGAAACTAAGGTAGTTTTTCTGGGTCTTCTGTGTGCAAGATGGCAGTGTTGTGGGTGCCATAGTTAAAATTAGACAAGACTCCTAAAAGGATCTAACGGAGGCATAGGAAGAGAAAATGAGCTGTGGTTCTGCCACTGGAGGGAGTATTTACATGGATGGGATCACAGAGCCATCAAAGTAATTTCTTTGAACACAATATGGGGATTTATCTTTGTTAGTTATCTTTTCACCAAGAGGAAAAGCATTCCTGGTTTTTCATTTCTTTTGTTTGTTTGTTTTATTTTGTTTTTCTTTGCTTTGGCATCCCACTCATTAGACAACAATGAAAAATGGGATAAAATATGATTTCAAACTTTCAAGAATGGACCAAATTAAATGGTTAAGCTCCTGGCTCCCTGAAGAGAATCATTCTTTTAAACTTACATCTATAAAGTACTTTACATTTTTACAAAGTATTTATAGACTTTATCTCACTTGATTTTTAATAATATTGTTAGGTAGTAGGAAATACAAATGTTATTATCATTCTATACTCTATACCCTAGACAGTTTGCCTTTCTCACTCTTCTTTATGTATAGCCTTCCATCTCCTATCTTCATGCCAAGTCACAGGCTGTCCTCCATTTTTGGAATGTACTTTCTCCTCAGCTCTACCTCTTAAAAATTCAGACTATATGTCAACCATTTGAAGGCTTTCCTGACCCCTCTTCTTTCTCAATTACCTTGTATTAGTTTTTTTAAATCTATTTTGCATATATGTACAAATAGTCTTCTCTGTTAAAATGTAAGCTCTTTGAGAATTAGGGAATATTTTCAATTTTGTTTTTGTACTTCTTTTTCCTACTTAAGGCTTGGTACATAGTAGGAACTTAATAAATTCTTGTTGAATTGAAATGAATTTAATTAAGAAATACTACAACTTATGAACCTAATTTCAGAACACTTCACACAAAGACATCTAAATATCCAGAGAAGTAGTCATTGCTTATGGGTATTTGAAGTCAATATAAAATAACAATTTTATACAAGTTAATTTGCTTATTCAGTGCCAAACCAATCAAACTATGGAAGAATTCTTTTATGGAGCTGGAAAAAAAATAACAATTCATCTGGAAAAACACAAAGGTAAAGAATATCAAAGCATCAATAAAAAATGTGAAGAAAAGTGGCCTAGCAATTACAGATTTCAAACCATATTATATAGTGGTAATCATCAAAACAATATGGTACTAAGAAATGAGTGATAGATCAGTGGAATAGATTAGATACACAATACATAGTAGTAAATGGCAATAGTAATCTAGTGTCTGATAAACCCAAAGATTGGTAAGAACTTAACATCTGACAAAAATTGCAGGGGAAACTGGAAAGCAATTTGGCAGAAACCAGTCTCATGCTATATACAAAGATAAGGTCAAAACAGATAAATAATTTAAATATAAAAAGTGATATTGTAAGTAAATTGGAGAGCATGGTATAGTGTACCTGTCAGATCTATGCATAAGGAAAGAATTCATGACCAAACAAGATAGAAAGGTCACAAGAAACAAAATAGATGATTTTGATTGCATGAAATGAAGAAGCTTTTGCAGGGAAAAAAAAAAACTAACGCGGTCAAAATTAGAACGACACTAGGAAACTGGGGGTGAGGGGAGTTTTACATCAAGATTCTCTGACAAAGGCCTCATTTCTCAAATATATAGGAACTGAACCAGATTTTAAAAGTAAGAGACATTCCCCAGTAGATAAATGGTCAAAGAATTTGAACAGGCAGTTTTCAGGAAAAGAAATCAAAGCTATCACATGAAAAAAAATTCTCTAAATCACTATTGCTTAGAGAAATGCAAATTAAAACAACTCTAAAATACCACCTCATATCTATCAGATTGGTTCACATGAGAGAAAAGGAAAATGATAAATGCTAGAGGGGATGTGGAAAAATTGGTACACTAATTCACTGTGGGTAGAGTTGTGAGCTAAACCAACCATTCTATAGAACAATTTGGAACTTTGCCCAAAGGCCTATAAAACTCTGCATATTCTTTGACCCAGCAATACCTCTAGTAAGCCTACATTCCAAAGAGATCAAAGAAAAGGGAAAAGGACCTATTTGTACAAAAATATTTGCAGCAGCTTTTTTTTTTGTTGTTGTGTAAAAGAATTGGATATCGAGAGGATGCCCATTAATTGGGGAAAGGCTAAACAATTCATGGACTGTGACTGCAATGGAATATTACTGTTCTATAAGAAATGATGAACAGGATGCTTTCAGAAAAACCTGGAAAGACTTATATGAACTGAAGCAAAGTGAAGTGAGTAGAACCAGGAGAACATTGTACACAATAACATCAGTATTGTAAAGATGATTAACTGTGAAAGACTTAGCTACTCTGATCAAGGCAATGATACAAGATAATTCCAAAGGACCTATGATGAAAAATGCTATCTACCTCCAGAGAGAGTACTGATGAACTCTTTGAGTGCAAATTGAAGAATATTTTAAACAAAAAAAAAAACCCTTTATTTTTTGTTTGTTTTCTTTTGCAACATGGCTAAGGAAATCACAATCATTATCCCTGTGGAAGGTCTTCTGATATACTTACTATTAGGAGATGTGGCTTTGAGCAGAACCTCTAAGTGGAAATATTTTCCTTTGTCATAGCTAAGGGAAAAGAGACCGCTGGTCTGAGTCACAGGAGACCAGGTCTGCATGCCAGCTCTTGGTGGTCTTTTAGCTTCCTTTTCCTACTTTGTAAAGTCAGGGAACTGAACCAAATGATCACTAATCTCCCTTTCAGATATAATATTCACTGATTGTAGAAAGATTTCAGGTACAAGACGCAGCGGGATATAGTAGAAAGAAGACTAACTGGAATCTGAGGACCCAGGTTCAAACCCAACCTAACTATGTGACCTTGAACAAGGACTTTCTCAGATTGCTTCTATCTCCTATGTATGTATGTATGTATGTATGTGTGTATGTGTATGTATGTGTGTATATATCATCTACGTTATCTTCTCTACCCAAATATAAGTTTTTTGAGGGCAGGGACTCTGCTTCTACCTTTCTCTGCATTTCCACTGTTTAGCACAATCCTAGCACATAGTAAACACTTAAATGTTTGTTGAACAATGACCAGTTCCTCAGAAAGCACGATGAAACATGCTCCTGGCTTCCAGATAGAAAGGGATGCACTCAGGCTACAGATTGAGATAGATGGTTTTGGGGGTGTGTGGCCAAATTACTTTTGCTTGACTTTGTCTACTTGTTACAAAGTTTTTCTTTTGTTTTCAAAGGTGGAATGTGGGGGCAGGGGAGATGGGAGGGAGAAAAATAGATTTTTGCTCAAATCCTCCCTTAACTAATAAACAAAATGCTATAGTCCTGGGGAGGTCAGACTATTCCACTCATTTTAAACACTAAAAAAAAACCCCAACAAAACAAAACTTGAAGGTAGAGAGGTAGTATGGTATAATGGATAGAGGAAAGTGGTAGACTTGGGAGTCAGAAGATCCTGTGTTCAAATTCCTCTTCAGATCCTCACTAGTTAAGTAACAATGGACAGGTCAGTTAACCTTTTTCATCCTCAGTTACTCATCTGTAAAATGGGGATAATGATAATTTGCACCTCACAGTTATTGTGATGCTCAAATGAGATAATACATCATACTCTTTGCGAGTTTTAAAATACTATTATTTACTTATTTTAATGCTATTATTTATATTATATTTTAATACTATTTTGTTTTATATTTATATTAATATATTAGTTATTGTCATCATCATCATCATCATTGTTGTCATCGTGGGAATTCATTGAAAATCAGTTGTCTTCACATTCTGCCCTGCCTACCAAAGATTCTAGCTAGGACGATGATTGGGGAAGAGTGGGAAGGAATGAATGAAGGGTGAGGAAATGTGTGTAGGTTTAAGAGACAGAGGCTGACAGAGAGAGAGTGCAAACTGTGGCCTCATACATGTGTACAGAAAGCCAAGCTAATTAAGAGGAAATGTCAGAGGACTGCTATGTTGTCTCTGGGCAATGCCTTCTTGTTGCTAAGGAGCTTTTAGTTGCCACTGAGGCATCTGTCACAATGAACTGCCAAATCCAAGGCCAAATATTAATTTCTGAAAGGGGAGGTTAGATTTCTAGACTCATAATTTTAGAGCTGAAAGACACATCAGAGATTAGAATTGGTACTTTAGGTACAATTTAGTTCATGCTTTCCCTAACTTTATTGATGAGGAAACTGAGACCCAGGGAACTGCAGTGACTTACCTGAGGTCATTTGGTGGGTAGTAAGTGGTAAGTGGATTTGAACTCTGGTAAGTTTAATGGAATAACGGGTAGCATGCTGGATGTGAAGTCAGAATGACCTGTGTTCAAACTCTATCTCTGATAACTTCCTAGCTATTTAACCCTGGTTAAGTCCTGTAATCTCTGAGCCTCAGTTTCCTTCCCTGTAAATTTGGAATAATACTCATAATACCTATTTAATGTATGTAAACTTTAACTTAATGTATATAAATAGATAAACATCTAGTATTATACTACACTACTCCAAATGTGTCCATGTGCAGATAGGGAAAATGAGGTTCGGAAAAATAAAGTCACTGACCTCAGAATGCAGTCAGTTAGGATCAGTTATTTGATCACGAATCACCACACAATGGTAACTCTAATATACCCTGCTCCTGCTCTTCTTCTAATAAGGACTAGAGGATAATTGGATCCTTTTGAGCTGGGGAGTTAGGTGTTTGGGTTATCTCAGAATACAGGGAAGGTAGCTCATCAGTGAATGTGTACTAGAGAAGTACAATGAAATACACAGACATGGGCACCGTGTTGGAATTGTCTTGGGTGGGGCCAACCTTTTCCAGAGATGGACAGTTCTCTATGCAGAATGACCTGTGGCTTTTATTTATTGACACTGCAGAAGTCACCCTGACTAAAACTTCTTTTCACTCATATGCCCTTTGTTTTTCACTTATTTTTAGTCATTTCTGACTCTCCATGACCCCATTTGGTATTTTCTTGACAGAGATACTGGAGTGGTTTGCCATTTCCTTCTCAAGGTCATTTTACAGATGAGGAAACTGAGGCAAACGGGGTGAAGTGACTTGCCCAAGGTCAGACAGCTGGTAAGTATTTGAGGTCAGATTTGAACTCAGGAAGAGAAGTCTTCCTGACTCCAGACCCAGCACTCTATCTACTGTACCACATAGCTGCCTAATATGCCCAAGGGCTTAGAATATTTACATTACTTACTAATTTGAGGTAAAGCATTTAAACATAGAAATGTCACTATCCCATGGCCCTAACTAAACTAAACTTGGTAGATCACTACCAAGCTTTCTAACAGTTCTTCCCATCTCCACTCTCTCCTCTACCTCTTTAATTTATTCTTAATAGACTTGCCAGAATTATCTTCCTTACATATAGAATTAGAGCTAAGAAGGATGGTAGAGATATGTGGTCTCACTTCTGCATTTTTTAGGTGTGAAAATTGAGGTCCAAGGCAATTCAGTGACTTGTATATATAGTAAGCTCTCAGTAAATATTGATTGATTGATTGATTGATTACAGGCAGTGTGGTTTAGTGGATAAAGCACTGGATTTTGAATCAAAAAGACCTTGGTTCAGATTCTACCTTATATACTTATCACTTCTGTGACCTTTAGGCAATAATCATTAAAATAGCATTTATATAGTGGTTTTAGGCTTGTGAAGAGTTTTACAGATTTCTTACTTTATCCTCAAAACGAGCTAGGAGACTGGTTTGATTATTATCCTTTACAAATTAGGAAAATAAGGCAGACAGATATTAAATGACTTGTCCAAGATGGCACAACTTAGCGTCTGAGGACAAATTTGAACCCAGGTCTTCCTGATTCCAGGTCCAGCACTCTTTGTATTGTACCACCTAGTTACAAATTACTTAATCTCTCTAGGCTTCAATTTCCAAATCTCTAAAATGGGGAGTTGATCTTTCATGATCTCTAAGGTTGGTTCCACCTACAAATCCATGATAATTAATTGCCTGAGTTCACAGAGTCATTTTACTCTTCTGTTGAAAATTCACAAGTTCCACCCCCAGAGTAACACGCAAACTCTCAAGGCATTCTGCAGTCTAGCAATGAGCTCACAACTCACATACAACCCTATATTTCAGCCAAACCAGACCACTCAGCTGAAGCCACGCTTTTGCCTGCAATATTTCCTGTACATGCCTGGAATAATACTATCTCCATACCTCTCTGTCTATTGAATTTTTATTCGTCTTTTAAAGCCCTTTTAACATTTAAAGTTTAAATGTAAATTCCTTCAGGAAATTTCCCTAATCTTCCCAGTGGCTAATGACTTTCCCCACTGGCTCAGACCTCACATGGTACTTTACTTATATTTCTTTTTGTTATTTTGATCTCTAGCCTTTTATTTCATATTCCTTTTTTTGTATTATTTTTATTTTTAGCCTCTTAATTTATATATTTTTTATTATTTTTGAATTCTAATCTTTTAATTTCTATTTCTTCTTGTATCATTTTTATTTCGACCCATTTAATTTGTATTTCTTCTTGTAAAACTGTGATTTCTAGCCTTTTCATTTGCCTTTTTGTATTATTTTGATTATTAGCCTTTTAATCTACATTTCTTTTTGAATCCTAGCCTTTTAATTTGTATTTCTTTTTGCATTATTTTGAATTCTGGCTTTTTATGGATGTTGTACACTTCTACTAGACCATAAGCTCCATGAGCAGGAATTTTGTCTTATCTAACTTTGCATTTCACTCAAGTCCTAATATAACCCTGTTGTAGCAGCAAGCACCCCGGCGTCCCCAGGGTGGCTGCTCACACAGGTTCTTGGATCTGCTTTGATAAAGGAAAGCAACTCAAAATGGGTTAACAAGCTTACTTTAATCAATGACATATATCGTTTACCTTGTTCAGGGGAAAAAGGTCAGCACCCGAACTTCAAAGCATACAGGCAGAATTTTCAAGACAGAAACAGATCAAGTAGACAGATTTCCAAAATGTCCAACCATTACATCCATACCCAGTCAACATCTGGGTTTTTCAAAGCCGGGGGGGGGCCCTGGAAAACGGCTTCCCAGAATACAGATCAAATCACAGAACATTTCTCAAAGTGAGCCCCCAAAACAAAGCCTCACATCAGGGCTTATATAGCCTTCTCCTGGCTCAGAAACTGTAACAACCTTATTGACTCACTGGCCAATCAAAAAGTATCTACTGAAAAACAAGCCTCCCACCCCAGGCTTCATGTACACTTTAGCCTACGGGCAGGGAAGATCTTCCAAATTTGCATTCCCATTACACCTGCATATGGTAAGTACTCAATAAATGTTTGTTGAATAGATTTTTTAATTGTATTACTCAGTAATCCCCAGATCTAATTTTGTTGCAGTTCCCTAACGGAGAGCTGGATATAGGAGGAACGGGATGCAAAACAGGTAAGCTTTGATGTAGGGAGGAAAAGAGGTTAGGGAATAGTTGGAGCATGGGACTTTCAGAATATTCTCATGTTTAGATCTCCACAGATGTTGGTGAAAGGATCTCCTGTTCCTGTGCAAGCACTCAAGGTACACACACACACACACACACACACACACACACACACATACACATGTGTGTATATGCATACATGTAAATATGTATCTATATACATACATATGATATAGATATAAGGCCTTTCTTTCACCCTACAGAAAATGAAACCCTGCCCTACATGCCAAAACAAACCCCAAAACAAAAAATCTAAACCTAACCCCAGAGGACTCATAGTTGCCCATAAAGAACTGATAGGATTCTCTTCTCTCTGTTCAGTTCCACCTTTCTCATAGGCCTATATAAGCTAGTTTTCCAGGTTTACAGCATTACCCTATGGCTTATAATCCCCTTGGAAGGGAAATTTATTTAAAGTTGTTAGAAAAAGTAACCCCTAAAGATTCTGGTGAATCTCGCTTACACCACTGAGATATATGTAAGCCTCCGCTAATTATAGTATTACAATATTTCCCTGAGCTCTGGGATTCCCATGGAAGGAAGTCAATTTAGGATTGCTGGAACTACTTTTCCATTAGACCAGAAAGATTTGAGTAACTCACTGTGGTACAGAGAAAGCACTTTAAAGATGCTTATTGACCAACTAACACACAATAATACTGTGGGGGGCAAAATCTATGTCTTTTGCTTCCCTGTGTTGTGGATCTGATCCCTTGCTTGTCCTTGGGTTCAAGGATCACATGTGTAATCTTATTTTCCACAAGATACTAAAGCTCATACCAAAGCACTCCCTTTTCTTCCTCTAGAAGATTAGATGCTAGAACTCTTGAACTTGAGATTGTTGGAGAAGATGATGATGCTAAGTAAGTCCCCTTCTCACTTAAGAAAGCTAGGTCCCTAAACTTTCCAGGAAGTGGACATTATCTAGGAAATCCCTCCTTCTGTCTAAAATGATAGAATTCAGGAACTCTCAGACTTGTTGGGCACATACAATACTCATGTGCCTTTAGGCCTCAGTGCCTATACAGTTTTCCCCTTCTTCCTTTCCCCATCCCTACAGACCCAGAACAAAGGGATGACTCACCCACAACAACCAAGTCAACCTTAACCAGTGAGATGCCCTCCCTATGAAGTACCAAGGAATACCCCACAATAGACAACCCAATAATCTCTAAATAGGCATATCTGCAGCCTCCACAGGGAAATGCAATCAAAACGCCCAATGGAAAGTTTATGTTCCAATAACTGTATTGAACAAATTAGGGAATTCTCCTGAATAACTGCCTAAATAAGCAGCCTGCTGATACCAACTCTCCTCTCTCTTCAGTAAATTGGTTGGCTGTCTTCAAGGGACTTTTCCTAGGAAGCAATTTTGCTCTATATGTGATCCAGGGCCATGTCCCAGGACAAATTCCACCAATGTGATCGATGTGCATTTTAATCCTTTATGCTTAATATATCTAGACTCCTGGTTTTGAGGAAAGACCAGTGAATACATGACTTCATTGGGCACAATGTGCCAGGATGCACTATTATATATATATATATAATATGTTGTTATATTATAAAGGACAAAAGATGTCAACTTTAAGAGAAACTCATGTAAAAGAACCATATGTCCATGAGAGAATCATGGGAAACATCACAGAGTTAGAGCCTGAAGGGACCACAGAGGCTATTTTGTCCAAGAAACCCCAGAGCATATTTAATCCAGTCCTCTCTCCAGAGAAGGAACTGAGTCCTGGAGAAGTTAAATAAATTGCCCAAAGTCACACAAATAGTAAATGGTAGAATCATTATTCAAATCCAGTTCCTTGGATCCCAAATCCAGGGATTTTTCCATTCGACTATACTGTACTAGAGGTCACTAGGTGGCACATTGAATAGAGCCCTGGGACTGGAGTCAGGACACACCTGCGTTCAAATCTGATCTCAGTGTATTACCTTGGGCAAGTCATTTAGCCTCTGACTGCCTGAGTTTTCTTCATGGTAAAATGGGGATAATAATAGCATTTATTTCCCAGGGCTGTTTTGAGGATCAAAAGAAAGAATTTGTAAAGTGCCTGGCACATAAAAAGTGCTGTATAATGCTCATTTCTTTCCTTTTTCCTGCCTAGTCTTGCTACCACTAAGATGAAGATAGAATGTGGCTAGGTGGTGCAGTGAATAGAGCACCGCCCTGGAGTAAGGAGGACCTGAGTTCAAATGTGGCCTCAGAAACAACACAAAAAACTAGCCATGTGACCTTGGGCAAGTCACTTAACCCCAATTGCCCTACCTTCCCCCCTCCAAAAAGCAAAAAAAAAGAAAAGAAAAAAAAGATGAAGATAAAGCAAAAATTCTGGGAGTCAATGCCCCCTAGCTCCAAATACTAAATCTTATGGTTCCTTCCCTTACTTGACCTTGTCTCTCCCTCCCCCCCATAGCTGAGTCCTGTGATTGATCCCGTTCCATTTCCCCTCCTTTCTCCTGTATCTGATTCCCTTCCAGCAAGCCTCCTCAGGATAGTGCCCACAATCATTAACATTCTGAGTGGCTCGGCCTTGCCTCCTGTCCCCCAACAACAGCAGCCCTGCAATCCAGCCCCCTTCTTCCCTATCCCCTCTCCCTACATTTCAAGGCCTCCTGCTAAGCATGGAAGAGCTCTGAGATGGAGAGGAATGTGGAGTTCTCCCTTCCACAGGACTCTGTGGGGACCACCCTAAAGCAGTATGAACTGGGAGCCAGAAAACCTGGGTCCAGGCTATCCCTGCAAGTTCACCGGGTGACTGTAGACAAGGCAATTCGCTCCTCCTCATACTGATTCCAGTTTCTTCATCTTTTAAAAAGAGAGATCTACTAAGCATAATTTTTTTTTTACTTTATTTTTCATATATGTGTGTGTTTGGTCTGTGTTTTCTTTCACAATGTGGCCAATGTATGAATATGTTTTGCATGAATGCACCTTGCTTGCCTTCTCAAGGAGGGAGAGAATTTGGAACTCAAAATTTTAAAAATGAATGTTAAAAATTATTACATATGATTGGAAAAAATAAATTAAAAGTAAAAATAAATTAAAAAAATTTTCACTTACAAAAACAAGATAAAAAAAGGGAGCTAGATTAGGTGGCCTTTGTGGTCTGTTTTAGCTCTAACATGCTGACTCAAGTTTTAGACAGCAGAGTATGTACTAGACCAGAAGTAGAAAAAACCGCATTTGAATCCCTGTTGTTAGCTGTGTGGTCACTACTCATGTCCCATCACTTTTCTGGCCTCAGTTTCTTCATCTCTAGATCGAGGGGTGAAAGTTGACTTAATTCACTTCCAGCTCCAAATCCTTGATCCATTTTTGGAGAGGTTTCCAGAGCCTTTAGCCGCTGACGCTTCTCTGTAGCCAGAAGACGTACATTGAAAGGCAGTCGGATTCATTGGCAGCTGGTCTCTGGCGTGAGTGTCTTTAACCCCATTAGGAAACCTTAGGACTATGGATTTTACACAGGGGGGCGGGGCCTCATATAGCCCCTCCTCCTGAAATTGAGTAGGGATGGGTGATTTGGGGGTAGGTGGGGCTTTATCTCAGCACTGGGCGTGACTTGGGCTTTCATCCTTCTGTGATGCAGCCTTGCGGAGGGGCGGACCTCTCTCCCAAGCCCCGGCCCCGGTGACGTAAGGGGGCGTGTCCCCATGCTGCCCCCGCCCGCGCTCGCCCCGCCGGCCTCTGCTTGGCCCAGTACAAAGTCCGGGCGGTGACTGCAGGTGGCGGGTCTGCCGCAGGCCCGGCGGGGGGATGTGAGTAGCGTATGGGCTGGGGCTGGGCTGGGGTACTGTGTCCAGGGAAGAGTGACCCGAGGGCTCAGGGGAGCGGGGAGGCTTTACGTCCCTCCTGGAAGCTTGACCAAATACCTGGCGTTGCGGGCCCGGTCCTCCCCTAGATAGCAGTCGTGGCTGCCACGAGCTCGCCTCGGAAAGTGGAAGCTGGATGCCCCCGCCTTCTCCTCCACGCGTGGGAGGGGTGGGGGCCACCACGTGGACAGGCAGCCAGCTGGTCCAGGGGCGGGGGTCTGCAAGAAGTGGCAGGCCTAGGTGACAGGCCCCGGTCCCTGGGTGTGGGCTGTGGGGGTTGCAGACTCTGCATCCTCAGGGCTGCCCTCCGCAGAGGCACGTCGACTCCCGCGGGCTGTGATTTTTTTTCCCCAGGGTTGAGACTCTCTGGGGAGTTGTGTCCTTGAGCCCCCTCTCCGCTCCCACCCACCCCCAACTTCTCCTCTGGGAGGAAAAGCCTGATACAGGCACTGAGGGACTCTGGGAATGTAACACCAGTCCACCGCCTTCTCTGGTCAATGGGAAGAAAGACAAAAGGGCAGGGGGGCTGGGCTGGTGGCCCTTGCGAGAGGTTGGCACAGGGATTCACAGGAGCTTTTCGAAAGGACAGCCAGTGACTGGACCCAAAGATGCAGAGGGAGAGGGAAAAGCAGATGCCGTGGCCCATAGGGATCCTGGACCCGAGATAGAGGGGAACATATGGCAGCTTTGGCCAGGGAGAGGAGACATGAGGCTCGCAAGGAGCCCAGCTGGGCCTCTGGCTCCAGAATTTAGTAGCTGTAGACCTAGAAGAGCACTTAAATAGCCTAGCTGAATTCCCCCTTATTTTACAGAAGAGGAGATAAACTCAAAGAGGTAGGTAACTTCTTCAAGGTCATATGTAGTAAGAGCTGGAACCGGGGTTTGAAATGTAGGTTTCTTCCAAATCCATCTCTTTCACTGCAAAGACATTCTGCTTCTCATCTTTAGACCTCTCTATTCCTCCCTTCTCCTTTCCCACAGCATACACTGAAGCTTTCTGATTTGTTGAAGTTTTTAGTCTTAAAAATCACAGCACAGTTTCATGGAAGGAACATAGATAGCATGGGGGAGTCAGAGGCTGGGTTCTATTTCTGACTGTCATGAATTTAGTGTTTGACCTCAGGAAAATTACTTTGTCCTTCTGGGCTTTACTTTTCTCTTTGGTGAGATAATATACTTAAAGCAGAAGACCTCACAGGTCTTTTCCAGCATTAATCATTTGGTGGCTCATGCACATATATTGAGGATGACCTGGTCTTTAGTTTGTGTTAGAACTGCTGAGGTCGCCTTGGCAGGTGGGTCCCCGTATGCATGGGACCAAATGTGGTAATAGAAAAGGTATGATAAACAGCTCCAGTTTCTTCATTTATATAACTTTATTTTTTTTTACTTTATCATTTTTAAGTGCCTCCTCACCTATTGTATTTTCTTCATAGCAACTTTGTGAGATAATTGTCACAATTTGTGATGACTTTAAACAAAACCTCACTCTGACATCTCAAAGTGGGGACTCTGAGTTTTAGTACATTATGCTAGGACAACATAAGCTCTGACATCATTCACAGTTGTTGATCTTCAGATCAGAAAGATCTTGGTTCCTCTTCTGCCTCGGACATATACCAGCTGAAGGACTGTGGAGAAATCTCTTCACTTTGTTCAGTCTCAATTTCCTCATCTGGGAAATGGGAATAATAATTCTTGTGGCACCTTCTAGTTGTGAGGGTCATAGAATTATAGATCGAGGAAGGGACCGCAGAAGCCATTAAGTCCAACATCCTCATTTTATGCATGAGGAAAGGGAGGCTTAGAGAGTCAAGTGACTTGCCCAAGAATTCACAGGTAGTAAGTATCAGAAGCTGAATATGAACCTTGGTCCTCTTGACTTCAAAGGCAGTAGTAATAGGGAATTTAGACATCTTAGTTCTTTTCTGGAGGATTCCAGTTCTGACAGATGCCTTTGCCAGGGACTGGGGAAGTGCTTGATAGTCTGCCTCCTAGGGATCAGAAGTGTCTGGAAAGTTTTGGACCTGGTGATTTCTGAAGTGCTCATCTCCCACCATCTTTAAAATCCCATGATTCTACAATTGTGCTATAAGAAATGACTAGCAGGATGCTCTCAGAAAAACCTGGAAAGGCTTACACGAACTGATGCAAAGCAAAAGGAGCAGAACCAGGAGAACATTGTAGCCAGTAACAGCAATATTGCATGATGAGCAACGTGAATGACAAGTGTTCTCAGCAATACAGTGATCCAAGGCAATTGCAAAGGACTTAGTATGAAAAATACTATTCATCTCCAGAGAAAGAATTGATTGAGTCTGAATGCATATTGAAGCATAT
>NW_027185761.1:13567124-13601761 GCF_028583685.1 Petaurus breviceps papuanus | reverse complement strand
TTTTACTGTAATTGGGGAAAAATAAAATATTAAATATAATTTTAAAAAATCTTGCTATTACAAAAAAAAAGATTCCATAATTCTGTGTGTTCTGAGTTGGTATTCCTTCCATTTTTCTTTCTGTCTGTACCTCAAGGCCTCACGACACCAAGCTGTACCAAGATGTGTCGAAGACCTGCTGGCCCATTATCTACTCCCCAAGATATAACATCACGTTCATGGGCTTGGAAAAGCTCCATCCATTTGATGCTGGGAAATGGGGGAAAGTCATCGATTTTTTGAAAGGTAAAAGCAAGTCTTTCTCCCTGAGCTCAAATACAGACAGGTTCAAAGTAATCCTGTAGCAAAACTATGGGAAATGCTGGTGTTGGTTTTTAGTGATCTTTACCTTTCTTTTCAGTTTGTCTTCCCCATGTTTAAAGCAAAAATTCTCCCCATATTTGGAGTATGATTTGCACAACAGGGCAGTAAGGTTGTGTAGCATATAGAATGCTGGACCTGGAGTCAGGAAGTCTCCTCTTTGTGAGTTCAAAACCAGCCTCAAGCATGTACTAGCTGTGTGACCCTGGGCAAGTCATTTAACCCTGTTTGTCTCTCAGTTCCTCATCTATAAAATGAGCTGGAGAAGGAGATGGCAAATCACTCTAGTGTCTTTGCCAAGAAAACCCCAAATGGGGTCATGAAGAGTCAGACATGATTGAAAACAACCAAATAACAAATTTTTGCAACATTTATTAAGTCCCTACTGTATACAGAGCACTGTGTTAGTTTACTGGTCTACACAGTTCACTCTCATCTGTGTCTTCCATCTATTCTGCATGTTTTTTTTTAAATGTACCTACTTATTTACATATTGTTTCCCTCTTCGGAGTGTAAGATCCTTCAAGGTGAGAAGCTGCTTTTTTTTTTTTTTTTTTGGTATTCCCAATGCTTAGCAAAGTGCCTGGCACTTGGTAAGTGTTTAATACATGTTTATTGACTGACTCAATAGCCAGCTCTGTTGCTTGGAATACCCTTCTCTCTAACCACTCACTTAGACCTAAATCATATTCTATATCCCCAACAAGGTCTTCTCTGAGCCTTTTTTATTGGTGGGAACTTTCCGCCTCTGACTCTGTACAACACTTTGTTTTGAAATTCTCTAGCTAGAAATTTTGTAACTCCCCCTACACAGTGCTCTGTGCACAGTAGGTGCTTAATAAATATCTGTTGCATTGTATTGTGCCACTTCTCCTGTCCCTCTTGCCCGGCTCTGAGTATCATTGTCTTGTTTTTACTGAGTGTGAGACCATGCTCCAGTAGAAGGTAAGCTTCCTGAGGGTAAGGGACTATAAACCCAGCACTTGTAGCAGGTGCTTAATAAATACTATGAATTGAATTGAATCAACTGGACTGATGGACCTAGCCTCTAGACTTCAATTCGTGTATACATGACAATAGCTATTTTGAACTGGGGGAAGATTCTTTTTTTTCATTTTTTGGGGGGGTCTTTATTAATTTGTTTGTTTACTTTTAGTTTACAAGATTCAATTCCACAATAACTTGGGTTTCAAATTTTCTCCCCTTCCCTCTCCTCCCCCCCATGGCAGCATACAATCAAATTTAGGATCTGCAAATACTTTCACATTAGACATTAGTCAGGTTATAAAGAAGGATTATAATGGATGGAATGAACAATGGGAAAGAGGAAACAAATCCAAACAAGAAAAAGAAAGAGAGTAGGTAATTTTCTTCAATCTGCATTAGGGGGCAGATTCTGAAAGCTTCAAGGATATAGCCAGTGGGGCTTTAGGCTGGCAAGGCAAGGGCTGATTTTCTCCTGGGGTTGACTCTTGGAAGATAAGTGAAAGGTGTGGTTTATTTTGGTTACAGAAGAAAATTTCCTTGCTGATGTCATGATGGTGGAGGCAAGAGAAGCCACTGAGCAAGACCTGCGGGTAGTGCACACACAAAGATACTTGAATAGGCTGAAGGTAAGGAAGAATGGAATCTCTTTGGCCAGGTCTGTTTGGAATGGGTTCCTAGGCGTGAGGCTCTCTTGCTGTTTCCTGTGTTCTCTCTTGACTTTCTTCTCCATATTCCCATTGGTTTCCCAGTCAGGGTAGGAGGCGGTTTAGAGGCCTGGAGCCCTCCAGAACTGGGGCAGCCCTTTCCTTTGGTGTCTAGCATGTGGAGACATCATGTCTAGTTACTTTGGATTAATGAATCCAATGCTGAGGTGCTGATTTTTTTTGTCTTCCCTCTCTTTTATGCTGTCAGCCACTGTTTGGGGTCTGAGTTGAGAAAATGTAGTAGTTTCAGGTTCTCTCATGGGATCTCTAAAGAGTCATAGTGAGCCAAAGTCCAGTTGAGATGGACATGAATGAATGACAAGGTTCATCCCAGGATTCATCACTGTTGCCCTTTCCTCTAGGATAGCCCATTGTAAGAACCCATTTTAAACAGATCACCCTTTAGAAATACCTCGTAAGTCACCAAACATAACGGTCAGATAGACAACTCAGGTTCTTTTACTTCAAAATAGGCAACCTTCCTAGAGCAAGAGCTTCCTTCCCTTTCACCCTCCCCCCCCTCCATTAATTTTCTCTTTGAGCAATCAGCCACCTTTCTCTTACCACACAGGCATTCTGGAGTTCTGTTACAAGGTTTCCATAGGCTTCTTAATAAGATTCAGTTCAATCTGGCAGGTTTCTGGAGTGCCTACTATGTATAAGGCACAGGTAACACACAGAGCTACCTGACAATGCCCTGCAGTAGTTGGAGACCTTTACCCATTAAGGTGTACCAAGGACTAGTAGTAATGAGTTACTGATTAGAAGCTAGTATGAGTTTCCAGGGTGTATTATGGGAATTCACAGATATATAATGAAGTGGATAATTTAGAGGGGCCGTTTCTAGGCCTTCTTTGGATGTACATTATGCTAGAGCTCTTCCTTTATGTCTTTGTACATTCCAAGAGTACTAGGGTAGTCTTTGGGCCATGTGTTATCCCTCACTCTCACCACATGACTGACCCATCTATTTTTTATAATCATCCATTTCCCAAAAGATATCACTTATGGCACTTCTTGCATATAAAGACAACTCATCATATGTTTTTTTGTTTGTTTTTTCTTTTTGCTGCCACATCACACTGATGAATTATATTGAGCTTGTAGCCCCTTGAAACCTCAGATCTTTGTTATAACGATTGCTGTTTAACTACATCTATGTTGTACTCGTGAAATTGATTTCTTGTGTCCACGTATATAAGACTTTACATCTCTCTCTCTCTTTTTTTTTTTTTGCTTTTTGGAGGGGGGAAGGTAGGGCAATTGGGGTTAAGTGACTTGCCCAAGGTCACACGGCTAGTTTTTTGTGTTTTTTGAGTGTCTAAGGCTGGACTTGAGCTCAGGTCCTCCTGACTCCAGGGCTGGTGCTCTATTCACTGCATCACCTAGCCCCCCTCATCATATGTTTTTAAGCATCTATTATGTGCAGGGTCACTGTTAGAAACATGCTGAGTGTTTTCCTGCAAAATGCATCTCTTCATTGTCTTTTTTGTCAGCTGCAACTTTAGCTCTTCAGAGCTTGTGGTATTCTGAGCTTTGAAATCTTTTTTGCTTGATGGCCAAGAGAATATTTGTATTTAAAAGATGAGCTTTTGCACTAAGGAGCCGTTTGTGATTGTACCACACTTTCCCACATGTCAGTCATCTAGCCTACTTTCTTCCTTCTATTCATTTCTCGACCCAACTTTTTTGTCCTTCTGCAGTATTTGTCTCAGATATAGAGACTGATGGACCAACTGAAAATGCTTAGATAATAGACAAGTTTTTCATCTGTTTAATTCTTCTATGTGGATTAAGTCTATATCGTTTGAGCAATTATGACTCCCTTTGAAGGACTCTTGTAATGTTCTGGGACTCCATAATAATTAATCGAATATCACCTGCAAGCAGTTACATCTGAAGGACCTTGACTTCTATAGGAATATTCATTCACCTTTTCCATTTGAACCTAGGTAGGTTCATCCTCCATGATAGGATGGACACTTTTGGCAGTCATTCATCTCTCTTTTTTCTGCTTCATTTGATATTTATAGGCAGGGGGCCATTGAGCAAAGTTAGCTCCATGGTTGCCATTTGCCAAGACTTTTATGTGATTTCAATGTACACTCGAGAGACTTATTGTTAGATGAGGGTCTTTAAGGTTGTGTGTGTGTGTGCATGTGCGTGTTTGTGTATAAGTCAACAAGCACAAAAGATAGCAAGACATCTTGTTTTCTCTTTGTATCTCAGAGAATTGGGTAACTGTAAAGCTATGTTTTGTGGTACATTTCTACTTCTGAAAGTCTGCTGATTCCTTTCTCATATGTTCATAAAGGTTATCCTCAGTATGTTTATAGATTAATCTCATAGTGATTTTTATGAAGGCAAGAATGTAGTCATATGAGTTGGTAGTTATCAGGGTTCTTTTGGTAGCCTCTTTTGGGTAGTCAATGTCTCCATGAATTTTTGCATTGTTTTATTTCCTTTCCCTCTCTGAAATATATTGTCAAATGATCCTTTGAGGCTTTCAAGATTGTGTTTCCTCTAGCACGTCTTAAATGCCATTTCAACTTTCTTGTGTAGTCAAGGACTGAGGAATTAGGATACAAATAGAGTCACCAATGATGACGAAAATAGATGATTATGGAAACATTGGAAGTTTTGTTAAATTTTCTGCCTATTCATTGCTACACAGTCACTTTTGCCTCTAAATGCTCTCGGGATGATGTGATGATTCAATTGGAGTTCATGCCAAGCTTTTGAAGACTTGTTTTTGCTTGTATTACTTTTCACTCTTTATGAGGTGATAACTTCTAGTTATTTTCCATTATTCTCCTTGTTTTACAAATGAGTTTGTATTCTAATTTCTTGTTACCTTTGGCTTCCATATACTCTTTGGCAAATGTATCATATGTTTGTTGACTAAGGCAGTTTCTGGCTACTTTTGGCCTTTTCACTGTGGCAACTACTTTATAATGGCTAAGCTTTTGTAGGAAATGGTGATCATTAGAGTCAAAATCTTGGTTTTTCTTCATTTCCTTTTTTTGCCCTACCTTATTTGTAGAGGTCAGGCAATATGTTCTCAAGGCTGTCTTCTCATCTTTCTCCTTTCTCCTAATTGAATGCAGATTTTGACTCTTGTTTTAACTGATCAGTGGTCTGAAAACACAATGACAACTGATTCTGCTGTGACTCTCCGAGGAGTAGTCATTTTCTTGTCTGTTAAGATACAGGTTATTTGAAGTGTGTGTGTGTGTGTCTTTTTGTGTGTGTGTGTTTTATTTTGTCATATCCAGGGCCTCTTTATGTTCTTAAAAGTATTTATGACATATAGACCCAAGTTTTCAAAGTAGTCTAAAATCCTTTGGTCTCTTTCATTTCTAAAAATGTAAGTAATATTTTCTGACATTCTTCCCGCTCCGCCCCCCCCCCCCATCTTCTCCTGTGGCTATTAAAGTCACCAAGTATCAAAGTATATGTTAACTTGATTTAGAGAATTTTTTCCAAGTCCTTATTATGGAATTTTGCTTCTTCTCCATCGTTTTCAACAGATATCAGTGTACAGCTATCAATGACTAACATGCTTATGCTCATCTTGAGCATAAGAGGAGATGACCAAGCATCCCATGCAATTTTTTTTGATGTAATTAAGACAAACTTTATTAGACTCCATTTGACAGGCAAAAAGACAGGGCGGTAAAATAACTTATCTGAATGACTACCTTGTTAATGGCACGTCCCTCTAGAGATGAGTCCAGAGTGATATTGTTTCTACTTTATAAATAAATTATTTCTTTCATCTACCTTAGACAATTAAGGTGATATAGTAGATAGAAGACTAGACTTGGGGTAAGGAAGACCTGAGCTCAAATCTTTCAGGTACTTATTAGCTGTGTGACTCTGGACAACTAATTTTCTCCCCCTTGGCCTCAGTTCCATGAAGTATTTTTTGAATCCTTTGGTTTCATGATAAAACCAGCTCTGCCAAATCTTTTGTTTGCCTCCCCAAGAACTTGACTATAGTTTTTGTTTATCTTTTGATTTCATTCCCTTTATTTATTTATTTATTTATTTTTTTTTTTTTATTAAGCAATCAGGGTTAAGTAACTTGCTCAAGGTTACATGGCCGGTTATTTCTGGGTGTGGTGCTGAGTGTCTGAGCCCGGGATTCGATCTCCAGGTCGTCCCAACACTGGAGCCGGCGCTCTTACTCACTGAGCCACCAGGCCACCCCTAAGCAATTGGGGTTAAGTAACTTGCTCAAGGTTACACGGCCAGGTGTTTCTGGGTGGTTGCTAAGTGTCTGAGCCTGGGATTCGATCTCCAGGTCTATCTCAACACTGGAGCCGGTGCTCTTACTCACTGTGCTACCTGGCCGCCCCGATTTCATTCCCTTTAAGGACATCAATATTGGGGGCAACTAGGTGGTACAGTGAATACAGCACCATCCCTGGAGTCAGGAGGACCTGAGTTCAAATCCAGATCTATACATTTGACACTTAACTAGCTGCGTGACCTTGGTCAAATCACTTAACCCCAATTGTTAAAAGAGCCTCTTAGGACCCATTGATAGTAGTTCAGGGTCAAGCAATGAGATTGAAATAGTAATGACATGTGGTAAGTGGGTAGGTGTGACTTTTCTGAGAGAATCAGTCACCTTACCTTGTTAGATTCAGTAGGAGGGAGACTTTGGCAACATTCCTGAAAGTCTTCAGATTAATCAGCAAGTCTTTATTGAATAATACCTGTTCTCCACATTCTAGTTCCCTTCTGCTCACTAGAAAATATTTTTTATTTTTTTTTATTTGTTTGTCCATGCCATGCCCATTCCCAAAAGCTTCTGGAGGACAGAGACTGTCAAATTTTTGTCTTTTTATCTTCAGTATCTCGCACAGTACCTGGCAGTAGCAGGTTCTTCATAAATTCTTACTGAATGAATGAACGTTCACATCTCTGTGTTGTGGGGGAAACAGTGGGAGAAGGCAGCATCTTTGTCCTAAAAGAATTCTGTTTGTGAGGATGGGATCTCCTCTTCCCACCCTTGGCCCAGAATACAGTTAGAGGAGAATGGATGACAGTAGCATTAGCTGCTAATGCAAGGGAAGAAGGTGGAGGAGGAAGAGGAGGAGGAGGAGGAGGTAGAAATGAAAAGGGACTAAAAGTAAGTGTTTCTCATCCCTTCACCAATTAATAAAATTGATTTTCCACTCTTCTCTTCCCTTTTCTGTGTTCCCCACCCTCTTGTTCCTCAAGGGCCTTTCCTCCTGTATGGATTACCTACTTGGGTAGTATCCAAGGCTCCAGATCTTTGGAACCTCTAGTCAAAACTTCAGTCCCATTACAATCTTGATTTCTACTAGAACTAATCTGATAAATTCTTCTGTTGCCAAAGTGCTAATACTTTACACAAAGTTTCTAATAATAACTTACTAATAATATTTAATAAAAAGTTGCTAATAATAGCTTGGTACATTACCCTTAATGTTTGCGCTTACTCTCAAGGAACTTCCATTCCATTGGAGGAGACAACCTGTACATAAAGAAATCTAGACAGAATAAATAGAAAGAGGAAAAGTATAAATGTATACAAGGTTGTTTGGAAGGGAGGGAACTACATGAAGTTGAAAGGTTTTATGTAGAAGCTGGTGTTCAAACTGTGTCTTGGAAGAAGAAAGGGATTTACTGAGGCAGAGGTGGAGGAGTACATTCCAGGCATGGAGGTAGAAGATTGAGGGCTATATAAGAGGATCAGAGAGACTGTCAGTTTTGTTGTATCCTAGAGTTTTGTTGTTGTTTAGTTGTGTTTTTGCTGCTGCTGAGTTTTTTTAGTCCTGTTCAATTCTTCATTACTCCATTTGGGGTTTTCTTGGCAAAGATACTGGAGTGGTTTGCCCTTTCGTTCTCTAGCTCATTTTATAAATGAGGAAACTGAGACAAACAGGATGATGTGGCTTATCTAGGGTCACACAGCTAGTAAGTGTCCAAGGCCAGTTTTGACCTCCCAAAGAGGAATATTCCTGACTCCAGTCCTGGTGTTCTATCCACTGTGCCCACCTAGCTGCTTATCCTAAAGTTTAGAAAGGGAGAGATAGTGAGGCTAGAAAGGTAGTTGGGACCAGACTGTGAACAGATTTACAAGTTAAACTGAAGAGTTTATGTTGTATTCTGGGGCAATAGAGAACCACTGGCATTTATTGAGTAGGAGTATTAGGTGGTTGTATCTCAATTTAAGGAAAGTCCCTTTGGCAGCTATGTTGTCAATAGATGTAAGTGAGGGAGAGATATTAGGAAGCCTTTGCAATAATCTAGATGAGAGGTAATGAGGATCCACTAAAACTCTGTCTGCCTTAGTTTTCCTCCTCTGTATAATGGGGACAATATTGTTATCTCCCTACCAATGTTGGGAGGATAAACTGAGATGATATTTGTAAAGTGCTTTTACAAAGCTTAAAGCACTATATAAATGCTAGTTATTATTTTGTTGTTGTTGCTGTTGTTGCAGTGATGGCTATGTGAATGGAGAAAAGAAGTCAGATGTGACAGATGTTTTGGAGGTAGAAATGGCAAGATTTGGCAATTGATTGGATATGTAGGGTGAGGGAGAATGAGGAGGATGCCAGGGTTATAAATGTGAGAAGCTGGAAGAAGGATGGGGGGATTAGAGGAAGGATAATGAGTTGCTTTTCTTTCATGCTCAGTTTGAGGTGCCTCTGGAACATCCAGCTTGAAATTGTCTGAGGGACAGTTGGTAATGCTGGATAGCACTTCAAGCATAAGAGAAGGACCCTAACTGTATAGATCTATGAGTCATCTGAACAGAAATGCTAATTAAACCCATGGGAGCTGAAGGTATTATCAAGAGTTTAGAGGAAGAAAAAAAGAGAGCCTGGGATAGAGTCTTGAAGAATAACACTCAGAGGTGGGTGGTGGGGGTAAATGACATAGATAACGAACGAGCAAAGGAGACTACAAGGATGAGTTGGACAGAAGGGAGGACAATCAGGAGATAGAGCTGTCATGAAAACCCAGAGAGGAAAGAGGCTGAGGAGAAGAGGGGTCAGTAATGTCAAATGCAGCAGACAGGCCAAGTGGAAGAGGACTGAGTCAGACATGGCCGCTAAGGGATCATTGGTAACTTTGTAGAGCTCTGATTTAGTTGAGTAAGAAGGATTGGAAGCCAAATTGCAGAGCCTTGAGGAGTGAGTGAAAGGTAAGAAAGTGGGGCCCACAAGTGTAAACAGATTTTTCTAATGTTTGACTGAGCACGGGGGAGGAGAGATATATGATGGTAGCTTGAGGGAATGGTAGGTCCAGTGAAGGTTTTTTTAAAGATGGGGGAGGAGGCTTGGGCATATTTGAAAGTAACACGTAGCATGTATTTGAGCAACTCCAATTATAGGGAGACCTGTCCCTCTTGGGGAGGAGAAGGACAGAACCACTAAGAGTGAGGTAAATAATTTTATTTGTACTTTGTATTGCCAATTGAGGCTTTGCTGTGGTCTCTTAGCTTCCATGCTGGAGAGCTTCAACAAGAATTCAGTGAATATTTGTGAAGTGTGTGTAAAGGAGAAGTGGTCACTTGGGTTCTCCCCAAATCCTTTAGTGGGGTTGGAGGGCAGGACTCTTTGCTGTCTGGTTTGTTGTCCCAGGACCCAGGCCATGCAAAGGATTGAACTCTATTGGGTTTCGCAGAACTTAGTTACCTCCTCCTGGGGGGAAACATAGCTCAGAATAAACCTGAACATTGTAGAACCCTGAATCCTATCCCTCTCCCTTATGACCTGGGGTTTGGTGACTTACCTTTATATATGTACATCCCACACTTTTCTCTTAAATTTGAGCTCTCTCTTCCCATGGATGATAACGTGCATTGAGACAGTGCACCCCACATTTGTGGGGGACAGTGTTTTGTAACTACTACTCTTAATATGGCATCTTAGTAAACGCCTTTGCTAAAAGCTTGTTGTGTCTCCTGGCTGATTGTTAACGAGAGGTTTTAGAAACACAGTTAGGCCCCAACCCTAGAGTGTAAATTTGGAGAGTATCCTAAAAAGTCCTAAAAGATTTTTGGGGAAGTATTTCCTTTCTATGGGGTGGAAGAATCAAGGTATTAAGGAATAAATTGTCTGAAGTAAACTAGGCTGTCAACAGGCCTGGTCAGCAATTCATGGCCACTGTTTTCAACCCTCATCAGAGGCTAGTCTAGACGGATCTGTGTTACCTCAGTCAACTGAGTTGAATTTCCTAGTTATATGAGGAAGGTATATGTGTGTGATTGAGAGTGAAGGTAGAAGGAATAATGGGCAGGATTTAGTTGGGTCTTAGCTAGGGGCTGGCATTGCTTTATCGGTGGGGAGCTTGCGGTATCAGTGAGCACAGCAACCTGGGGAGAGAAACCCTGATTCACAGGTGTGGGGAAAGAGACTGACAATGAATGAATTCCAGAGCCCCATCATTCCTACCCCTTCGCTTAGTCACTGTGTCCCATCACCCATTCCTTGGCTTGTTTACCTATTCCTTTTAATATCTTCCAGCTCCCCCCCACCTCTAACACATATACACACATATCTCTCATGGAAATGTTTCATGGATGTTACAGTAAAAAAAAAAATGCCACTCCTTTCCACCCAGATGCATCACAGAGTATTAGAATCAAGACCAAGAAGAGACTTTGGGAAATAGCTTGGGATATGAAAAGGGCATTGAATTTGGTGCTTTTCAGATACCGGTGCCTCTGCTTTTTTGTCAAGCAGCACTTGCTTATATTGGGCAACCAAGTGCCACAGTGGACAGAGTGTGGGGCCCTGAGTCAGGAAGTCAAATCTGGCCTCAGATACTCACTAGCTGTGTGACCCTGGGCAAGTCACTTCACCCTGTTTGCCTCAGTTTACTTATGTGTAAAATGAGCTGGAGAAGGAAATGGCAAACCACTACTGTATCTTTGCCAAGAAAACCCTAAATGGGGTCACAAAGAGTCAGACACAACTGAAACGACTAAACAACGGTTTACTTAAATTTCTTAGACCTCAATTTCCTTATCTGTAAAATTGAGGGTTTAGACCAGATGGTCCCTAAGATCTTTTCCAGTTCTACATCTATGATCCCAAGATTATAGATGGGAGATCATATTGAGTAGGCTGGGTGAACCTTAGAAGCTAGGCAGAGGAGTTTAGACTTGAAATCCAGAGTCACTGAAGTTTTTTGAGTAGGGTAGTAAACATGATGATAAAGAAGAAGAAAGAAAAAAAAATGATGTTTAGAGAAGATTTCCCTGGCAATAGTGTCTAGTGAGGATTGGAGGGAAAGATGAGGAAGACAGGAAGCCTAAGAGTCTATGGACCTGAGAAGAAAGTGATAGATGTGAAAGACATTCTGAAGAAATCAAATCAGTCTGTGGAATAATTATATAGGCAATTGAAAAGGGAGGAAGTCCACGATTTCACAGAGGTTCTTGAGACTGAGAAAATAGCAATACCATGAATAGAGACAGGAAAAGTGTGAGGGGGCTTGGTCACTTTCCAGAAGAACAGACAGGATCAGTAATTTCTCTGGAAACATTTTCAAATGGTCTTAGTCATATTTATAGATTATAATAATATTAACATAATGATATAATGTTTGTATATAAGTTTTTTTTAAAGCAATTGGGGTTAAGTAACTTGCTCAAGGTTACACGGCCAGTTATTTCTGGGTGTGGTGCTAAGTATCTGAGCCCGGATTCAATCCCAGGTTATCCTGACTCTGGGGCCGGTGCTCTTACTCACTGTGTATATATTTGTGAAAATGCTTTGACACATCTAATTCCAATTCCAGAACACTCCTGCAAGGTGAGCATGGCAGTTACCATCATCAATTTTTTATAGATAGAAAACTAAGGCATGAAGAGGTTAATGATTTTCCCAGAGTCATAGAGCAAGCTAATGTCTCTTGTTTCTCATCCTTTTTTTCTTCCTTCTTGACCACAGTGTTAAGATAGTGAAAAGGGCCTTATGGTAATGCAATGAGGAGTTGAACTTGTCCATTTAATGGTTTTGGGAAGATAGTTTACCAAGTTATGGTTGGGAGGAGAGGATGCAGGAAGAGTCTTGTGTCCTGACCAGGAGCACTATTATCATTGATTCTTTAGAATGTCCTAGTCGGCCTTGACCAATGCTCCTATCAGGACCTCCAAGAGAAGTTACATCCCCTATGTTTCCTTGGCAGCTGATCCTGGGAGGAGTAGAGAAATACCATCATGGAACAGGTCTAGGGTAGGTCACTTTATGACCCCTGAGAACAGAGGTCTGTACTGGGTCAGTTTGGGGACTCCTCTAGGAGACAAGTTTAGATTAATTTGGGGGCCAAGATTAAGCCAATCTTAGGATAAATGAAGAGTTCTCTTACTGACCTAGGACCCCCTCTGTCCCTCTGGGCATCTTTTTTCATCCCAGGTTTGGGATGGAGCTAGTTCTGCATAGGAGAACAAGGAGCTTTTAGATATAGTCTTGTGGAGGAACTCAAGGTAGGTTTTGGATCTGGCAAGGGGAGATGGATGCTGAGTGAGGTCCTTGGCTGAATCTCACTGGCCTCATCCATACCCAGCTAGGCATGCAACAGATATGTATGTATTCATGAGCATTGCATGCACATTCATCAGTCTCACCCAGACACATTTATGGACATATGTACACATATACATGCATGCATGCATGTGTATATGTATATATGTGTGTATGTATGTATATGTGTGTGTTTAACACAAACCTCTCCTTTTACCTATCTAGTTATTTCACAGTTATTTGAAAGTAAGCAGAGGGAGAGAGAACTTATTCCATTGAGGGGGGGAAGGGAGCTTCTCCTTTTAAAAAAATCTCAACTTGAATTCTGAATTATCAGGGGTTTGGTTTACCCAAGGGCCAATTTCTCCGATGAGACCAGCTATTAGGTTTATGAGGCTGTTACTCTGTCCCTAAGAGAAGAGCTATCACCTAGGACTGCAAGAGCTCATCTCCATTTCCCTCTTCTTCTCAGCTACTTTTGATGACTTCCTATTTCACCGTTTGGACAACTGTAGGGCACAAATGGCCAGGACATTGTAACCCCATGGGTTGGGGGCTCTTCGTTAGCAATTAATCTTTTAAGTTTTTCAGAGCTGTTGGTGTTTCAGGGTCATTCTTACCAACTGGAGCTTCCATTAAATATATGTTATGAGAAGGTTCAGGATAGGAAATACACTGGCCAGGGTTGGAGTATTGGAGTCAGCCAACAGAAACACAATGTGGGATATTTTGAAATATTCATAGCATTCCCAGCTCTGGCTATGTCAGGTTTCTGTTGTCATTTCCTAGTGGCAGCAACTAGTTTCCTTTGTTGGCCAGTAGCTGTGAGAATTCTAGATGGGCCAACTACAGCACCAACTCATTAAAAATGAAAGGGAAGAGACTGAGGCTTAGTTCTTGAAAAAGAGCTGCAACTCTTTGGCTGGCAGCCTGGTATTTAGCTCAAATAGGACATGACAAGAACTTCATGTGAAGAGAAAGGAGGAGAAGGGAGGAAGGCAGGAAAACCTGCCAGGTGAACAAGAACCAATGTGCACATGCATAGAGAGCTTAATTTATAACATTCCTGGGAATCCAAATGCAGAAAGTGCAGTGACTTCCAAAGATTGGTGCTGGATACTCTATCCCGTTTCTGCGTTTCTCAGCAAGTTGTTGTATCTGACCTCTTTCATTAAATAACTGCCAATTTGGAAAATATTTCTGCCTTTCTCAGATATTTGAATGTCTCTTTCTCTTACTTTTCTCCCTCCTTTGGCTGGCACTCAGAACTGTATCCTGGAGAGCTCTCCGGAGGTATCCCCATGTTTGAAACTGTCTCCATTCTTCACATCCCTACGCTTTGGGGAGGGCAAATCGAGCTGCTGCCATAATCTCAGGCCATCCAGCTACGTGTGTGTGTGTGTGTGGGGGGGGGTAATACAAAATTCTGTTGCTGTTCTTCATCTCGTGGGTCTCAGCTTGGCAGCAGCTGGCTCCCCTGGGTTTTTCCCTGCATGACTGTTTTGTTTGTGATGTGAGCTGGTGTTGTATTCAGTGCTTAAACAACAATGATGGTAGAAGAATTAATAAAAGCTCAGTTGACTGGGATTTGTCTTGTGAGAGGGCAATCTTACAGTAGTGATTTAGTTTAGACAGCACCATGCTGTGGTCTTTGGTTGAGAGTACTATACTTAGGTGATTAGAAGTCGAACTGTGGGTTGGGGGAGTAGGTACTTGAATTTTGGTGTTCTTAAATCAAGGAAAGACAGGGTAAAAACTCAGAGTGAGAGTGTAGAGGAAGGAGGATCACTGTAACAAGTCTAGTAATTTCACCTGGGCTAAGCCTTTTTCCATAATTTCTTTTGATCCTAAGTCCTGGTGAGAAGTGACTCCCTTGATATAAAGACCTAGACGCTGTAACAATGAATTCCACCAAACTACTACCTACATTCTTTGTGGGGGTGAGGCTACAATGTAGTGGAATGGGCCATGGTTTGTGATATAAGTTAGGGTCTGGGCAGTGTTTGGGTGACCTAGAACATGGGGTCCTTAGACTATTGAACTTTTCTAGGATGATTATAGAGAAAGGGTATTAGCAAGTATCGGCATAACTACCCTTACAGAGAGGCTTTTTCAGAGTTAGTTTGGAATATCCCAACAGAACCACAGAATTTCAAAATATTTGAAACAGACCCTAGTAGACATTTAACCTGGTCTATATCCAAATTCAAACAAACAAACAAACAAACCTCACTACAGTATACCTGACAAGTGGATCATCCAGCCTTTGCTTAAAGAACTCCATTAAGGGAAAACTTCCTTCTACAACATATCCCCAAATGGTCAGCCACCTTTTGCATTGAAGGTCTCCCCTTCTATTCTCCCCTCCCTCCCTTCCCTACTTCCCAGGGCAACTCACTCCTCTTTGGGGTAACTCTGATTGTTAGGAAATTTTCCTTTCTATCAAGCCTAAATTTTTCTCCTTGTAATTTCTACCCTTTATTTCTTGTTCTGCCCTGGGGAGCCAAGCACAAACCCAACCTCTGTTCAACATGACAGTGCTCAAGGACTTGAAGATCTAGGAAACCTAGAGGCAGCCTTGTTAACTGAGTGAGTTACCCCAAACTCCCAGCTTCCCCAAGGTTCAGCCTCAGGCATATACCTTTGCTCTTGTCCATGGATGGTAAAAGTCACCATCAGGAGCAGGAACATGCCACCATAGGATGAAAACAAAGAGCCCATGTTAGTGTTAGGACTAGGAAGGCAGAAAGAAAATTCTGGACTCAGGAGAAGAGACGTTAGGGGTAAAATTGGAGAGGATGATGCTGGTAAGAATCATATTTGGAGATATGTTCTGCATTTTTGTTAAGATTCTGGTTCAATGGAAAGAGCATTGGTTCTAGAGTTAGGTTCAAATTTAGCCTCTGGCACTTGCTACCTGTGTGCGCTTGGAGAAATCACTTCCCTTTCTGTGAGTCTCAATTCCTCATCTGTAATATGAGGAGGGGGGTTAAACTAAATGGTTTCTGAGTCCCCTTCCAGCTCAAGGTCCATGATCCCTTTCCCTTAACCCCCAACAACTTGTGCTCTCCAATCTTTTCCTACCCCCATTTATCATCTCCTAAAGTTGTACCCATGGCAGTTTGCCCATTCCTCTTACTCCTGTGTACTCTTAGCTGTGCATACATATGTACTCTCGAGCATAAAATGGATGTCAGGTAGATATGATATAGGTTTTTCCTATTTCCTCACCATCTATTATATTTAATAGAAATCCTACTATTTCAACACCTGTAAATTGAGAAAAACCAAACATAGTCTGAAATGAAACTTTATTGGCTCTGATTCTCACAGATTCCAATTACTTGCCCTGAAGAAATGGCTTTTCTCTAGGGTCTCTTTTTGTATTTATGACAGAAAGAAACATGTTTGATTGTTGGGTTCTAGTCTCCTAACACTTTGGGCTATACATAGCGTTGTCCACAGATGTCTGTTGGCTCAGTTAATGGTTTTTGGGGGATCCCTTTTGGGGAAGAAGGGTAACATCAGAGCTAAAGGGTTCAGATGAAGGTACCAGAGAAAACCCAGTGACCATCTCTTTCTTTCCTGTCCCAAAGGGAATGATGATCATTTAATCATCAATCATTTAATCAGGCACCTATTTGGGGCAGGCACTTATGCACTTGTCTAGTATGGTTATAGTCTGGGGACAATCATAGGGCTTCCTGGATTCTCCTCAGTAGGGCCTGTACTCTGACACATATGGAGCTTTAGCTAGGAGCTTTTGGGTGTTGAGGTCATAATGATCAAAAGGTCTATCTGACATCCAGCTTTCTGAAAAAACCTGGCTACAAAAGAGAGATCATATGATCCCGGAGAATCAGATGTAGCAAGGTGAATTGACCTACCCAAGGCCCTAAAGGGAACAAGCAGAAGACCCAAATTTGAACCAGTACTTGTGATTCCAAATGCAACCCCATTTTCATTAGTCCAACCTGTCTTGATTTTGTTTTACTCAGAGTATTTCTATTTGGTCATCTCCCTTCTCTGACCGTCCTAGCACAGTGTTATGTGCTTAATGTTTATTTATTTAAATTTAATTTCAGGCATTCATTCCTTCTTTTGCCAAGGATGTGTTGGGGAGACTGGACTTTTCTCCTTAATGTCGAGTCCATAAGTTGGAGATATTTCCCCAAATATCCAAACTTCTCTTCCCTGTATTAATGTATTATGCCCCTTCTTATTGTTCATGGATTTATTTCAACTCTGTTTGAAGCCATAGCTAACCTCTTTGAGTTAATGTATTCTCTAAGTATTTCCACTATGCATAATTTTTCCTTTTACTTTAATTTTTTAAGGAGCTCTTATAGTCAGTGGTGGGGGGGTGTTCTGTCCACAGCTGCAGGTCACAATCCCACCATAACTTAATAGCTGGTTTTGGAGAGTTACTATTGGAAGATGAGAGGAGAGGTGAGATCATTGCAATGCAGCCAACTTGTTGATAAGCCTTTGGGAACATGACCAGACTCTTCTTAAGAAAACAGGCTGAGCACTGAGTCTTCAGCAAATTAGGATCTCCCAGAACTTTTACTCCACAGGCATAGCTTTTGAGAGACAAGAGTCACCTGCATGCCAGAACAAGGCTTCAAAAGTAGAATTTAATAGGAGATTATTTCCTTCTATTTGTTTTAGAAGTACTTTTTTTCTGGCTTGAGGCCTTCTAGTTTGAATATTCCCTATATTCACTCCCTCTCTTCTCCAGCTTTGTCCTTTTCCTCTCTTAGAGGATAGAGTGTGATCAAGAAAGACCAGTACCTCTGGCGTGAGGGATGCTGAGTCCTTTTCAGTGTTGCTTTCACCCTTTGGTCCTGATCTACCTAGCTCTCACTGTGGCTCCAAGAAGCTGTAGCATGCACAGTGGCCAAACCCAAGTAAACCATTTCAGCACATAGACCAAACCAGGTTGAGGGTAACCGAGCGGTCTCAAACCCATCAGTAAGTTGGAGGGGGTACCTCTACCCTTAGTATGTGAAGACATCCTCTGGTGGAATGGGTAGATGAGAACAGTTTGTTCCAATGGCCATGAGAGCAGCTGACGCAGATGCTGTGAACTTGGTTAGGCATCAAAGATGCTGTCAGCAGTCATCTTGACTCTGCCCTGTCACTGGACCATGACAACTCTGAGAGAATGAAGCCAACAACTTCATGCAACTCTGCCTCATTTAAATTGAATTTATGTATGAACCAAAAGACCTTACCCATGCCATTCTGCCATTTTTACCTGTGGGAACAGGCAAGTGACAAAGCAGCAGGTGTAGATGCCCTGTAGTCACAATGCTGTACACCAGTGGTCCAGGCCATAGGCTTGTCTCCTCACTGGACATGGCAGGAGAATTTGGCAGCCCCCTGGATGTCTGAGCAGCCTTTTTTAAAGGACTGCACTGCTTGCCTCCTGGTGTGAGGAAGGGGCTAGAAAAGGTACCCCAAAAATTGCTTAACCAACTCTGGCTTGGTTACCACGGCAGGCAGGGAATCACACCCTGTGGTCAAAACACACACACACACACACACACAAATGTACAAAAACTTCTGCAAAGATGATTCTGCTCATCATAGGTACATGGAATGTGTGCACACTTGGAGACAAAACAAAGTCCAGTAGATCTGAGAGACAAACAGTTCTTGTTACAACGGAACCCAGCAAGTATCACATCCAAATAGCAACCCTGAGTGAAACAATCCTGGCAGTTGAAGGCCAGGTCACTGAAGTCAGAGTTGGGTATATGTTTTTCTGGAGTGACCTCAGTGAAGGGGAGCACCATGAATCTGGTGTAGGTTTTGCAATCAAAACTACTCTAGTCACCAAGCTTGTATGCCTAGCAAAAAGAGTGAATAACAGGCTCATGACAATGGGTTTGCCACCTGAAGAAAAATGCCATGCCATCGTTATCAATGCCTGTGCTCCCACCATGACAAATCCTGATGAAGTCGAAGAAAAATTATATGAAGACCTGGAGACTCTTATCATCAGTGTGCCAAAAGAGGACCAGCTTATAATTCTGGGTGACTTTAATGCTAGAGTAGGCTCAGACTATCAGACATGGCAGGAAATGCTTGGGAGGAATGGAGTTGGAAACAGCAACAGCAGTAGTCACTTACTGCTGAAGATCTGTGCATCTCATGACCTCATCCCCAACACTGTCTTCTATTTACCTAAATGCAATAAAGCTTTGTGGATGCACCCTTGTAGCAAACTTTGGCATTTAATAGATTATGTGATTATAAGAAGAAGAGATAGATAGTATGAGACAGTGACATAGGCAATGTATGAGGTAGAGTACTGGACTGACCATTGACTTATTCTCTCCAAGCTAAATATTCTAATTCAACAAGAGGTGGCTACAAGGCAAATGGCTACCAGAAGATTTAATGTCAATAATTAGAGCACTTCTCTGAGTGGGAACGGTTTGTTGCTAACTTGGAGGGAAGATTGAGCCAATACACAGCTGGCAGCAGTGGAACCGAAAAGGAATGAGCATCTTTCAGAGATTTGGTGTATAGCATTCATTCATCTGGGTCAGAACACTCACACTCATCAAGACTAGTTTGATGAAAATGATGGGGAAATTCAGAAGCTTCTAAATGAAAAATGAGAACTCTACAGGGTTTATCAGAAAGGTAGTTCATCCAAGAAGGGAGCATTTAATGCCATTAAAAGTAAAGTACAAGCAAAGCTTAGAGAGATGGCTCAATAAGAGGGCAGATGAAATTCAGTTTTGTGCTAATAGTAACAATCCAAAGCCCTTTTATGATGCCCTGAAGGCTATTTATGGACCAAAGACATGTGGGGGATCTCAGTCACTTTGTGCCAATGGATTCACGTTGATTAGCGATAAGGACATGATTCTGGAGAGGTGGGCTGAACATCTATCTCCGTTGTGCTCTCAACAGACTGTCATTAATCAATGCTGAAGCCACTGACCATTTTACCTCAGGTTGAAGTCAGTCCTTCTCTAGACAAATTCCCAAATGAAGAAGATATTTTAGACTCCTCCCTTAGGAGATTAGGCTCCTTTCCTGTAGCAAAGCACCTGGTGCTCATTCTATTCCAGCTGAGATTTATAAGGGGGGGGGGGCAGTTCACTGCTAATCTAACAGCTGACTGAAATTTTCCAGGTTATGTGGCACGAGGAAGTTATCCCTCAGGAGTTCAAGAATGTCTCCATTGTCCATCTCTATAAAGATAAAGGAAATAGATTGCCCTGTGACAATCACAGGGGGGGGTGGGGGAGGAGTCTCTCTTCTAGTCATTGCTGGCAAGATTCTTGCTACAGTCCTCTTTAATCAGTTGATCTTTCATTTGAAAGATGGTCATCTACCTGGGAGCCAGTGTAGCTTCAGAAAGGGCTGAGAAATGGTTAGTATAGTGATTGCTGCCCAACAAGTCCAGGAGAAATGACAGGAGCAGAACAGAGGTCTTTATACAATATTTGTAGATCTAATCAAGGCCTGTGATACTGTCAGTCATGAGGGCTTATGGAAAATTTTATCAAAATTTGGTTGGTCTGAGAAGTTGATCAGTATTGTACATCAATTTCATGACAGCATGTTTGTCCAGGTTCTGGATAATGGAAGATGCTCTTACACTTTCCCAGTCACTACTGGGAGTGAAACAAGGCTGTTTGCTTGCTTCTATGCTTTTTACATGATGTTTTCCGCTATGTTGTCAAATACCTTCAATGAGGACAAATGTGGCATTAAGGTCAGCTACTCCACTAATGGTAAATTCTTCAACTGGAAAAGGCTTCAAGCCAATACTAAAGTGGAGGGAGTGTTGGTACGTGGTTTTTTGTGTGCAGATGATTATGCACTTAATGCAGCCTCTGAAACTGAGATGCAATAAAATATGGGTCAATCTTCTGTTGTGCTAATTTTGGCCTAACAGTGAACACCAAGAAAACACAGGTGTTTAACCAGCTAGTGCCACCCCATCCATATATGGAACCATTGGTTACAGAAAATGGAGAAATTTTGAATGCTATGGATAAGTTCACTTACCTTGGCGGTATATGTTTCAGGGATGTACACATTGATGATGAGGTTGATGCACAGGTTTTCAGAGCTAGCTCAGTTTTTGGGAGGCTCTGAAGGAAAGTGTGGGAGAGAAGAGACTGCCTGTCAAACTGAAGGTCTACAGAGCGATTGTGCTGACCTCATTGTATGCCTGTGGAACCTGGACAGTCTACCAGTGACATGACAAGAAACTGAATTGTTTCCTTTTAAATTGCCTTAGGAAGATTTTGAAGATTACCTGGCAGGATAAGGTACTTAACACCGAGGTTCTTTCTTGAACTACACTGCCAAGCATTCAAACTCTATGCAGAGAGTGCAATTCCACATTGTTCAAATGCTAAATGCATACTTGCCTAAAAGACTATTTTTGGAGAACTCACACAAGGCAAGCACTCACATGGTGGTCAGAAAAAGTGATACAAGGACACTCTCAAGGTCTCTCTTAAGAACTTTGGAATTGATTGCATGGCATGGGAGGCACTGGCATAGGACCAACCAGCATGGCGTGCCCTCATTAGAGAAGATGCTGTGCTTTGTGAGCAAAGCAGAACTGAAGTAGCTCAAAAACTGTGAGATGTGAAAATTTAGGGAATCCACTCCAAATGTTTACATGGACTATTTGTGCCTGACCTGTGGTAGAGCATTCCAAGCTTGTATTGGTCTGATCAGCCACAGTTGGATACACTCTAACTTAACTCTAACATAGTGATGTGTAAAGCCATGCACAAGCAGCTTTCCAGAGGACTGCTGCTGTGAACAGCTTTCAAGGTTCTAATTACATAATATAGTGAGCTCTCTATTCAATAACAAATCAGAGCAAAACATTCATAGAAAATCAAAATATAGCATTCACAGTATTACAGCTTATCACAGAAAATCAAAATACAGCATTCACTATGTCACAACTCAGCAACTTACCACTAAAATTGCCACATAGTTTTCACCAAAGTGGTCACATAGTTTTAAACAAAGTACATTCATTTAGTCAATCACAAAATCCAAGTACAAAAGTCAAAGTTCTCCGCCCCTAGGTCACAATAAATCATAATTTCTCAGCCAGTACACAGTATCCAAGTAAAGTCTTCTTTCAGCTTGACTTGAGACTGGCTCTAAGCTTCCATGGTTCCTCTTCCATGGTCCCAGCTCCAACTGTCACCTGGGTTCAAAAGCAGGCACCTCTCAGTTCCTTGTCCAGCTCCTTATCCAGTTCCTGTTCCATATTGAAGTTCACAGTGTCCAATCCACCTCAAGTCCTTCACAGTTCCTGTTTCTGGGAAGACAAAGCTTGAGAGAGCCACAAAAATATTCATGCATATTGCCAGCACTGTAATCAATTCACTATCTGCCTGTGGAATAAACTCAGATCCACCAACAAGGTCTGAGAGCTCAACGCAAATCATTAACATAGAAATCAACACAAACAAGGTCCGAGAGGTCAGCACAAATCATCAGTAAAGTCCCAGGACCTCCAAAACCCTCCTCTCCAGGACTTCTGTAAACATACAACAAGAAAATCCTCTTTCAGGGCTTCCAGTAAGGTCCCAGGGCTTTTGTACAAAGTATCACAAACAAACATCAACACAGACAGAGCAGACAAACAGAGTGTCATGATACTACAAGTTTTCTCCTTCTTGACTCTGCCGCCACAAGAGTCCTCTCAGTTCTGCTGTCTCTAGCCTGGTTCTCTCCTTATATATGGTCATTAGCTCCTCCCCTTCCTGTTGCAGGAGTTCGTGAGTTCTAGGGTTCACAAGTTGTGAGGTTCACATGTTCTGTTTCTTAACAGATTTGATACAGGACTCAAAAGGAACTTGAACTGAAACAAGGTGTGAATTCAATAGCTGAAACAAGGTGTGATCTACTTCTGTGCTTGCCATTACATAATGCCATTTTGATCCTCCTAGAGGAGGACAACAACCAACCAACACTCACTGTCAGAAATATTTTCTCTTCCTGATTTAGATTATCATCTCTGCCCTGCTAATTCCTAAATACAGCATGTCACAAAGGCTGTGATTGAGCTGTTAAAGCTTACAACGTTTTGGGACACCCTATATCTCTCTGGTCCTTAACTTAAGCTCATACATACATATGTACAGACATATATGCATACTCGTATATATACACATACATATATGCACACTCGTATATACACACATACATATATGCACACTCGTATATACACACATACATACATGCACACTCATATATACTTATATGTGTATATATGTACTATGCACACAGATGTGTGTGTACACACACACACGTATATATAAATAACTTAAACTCTTATATTTTACACTTTTGGATCTGGACCTACTTATAATTATTTGAAGGTTTTAATTCGTTTCCCCCAGAACACCTTGGGTCCCAGTTTCCCCTTGGCTGTTGGCTGGGCCAGTAGGCCATCAGCTGTACCACTATGGTCCCAGTCCTCCATGCACATAACTACAGGCATTATTGATGTTTCCTCTCTAATTCCCATCTGGTCATTCAGCAGGCCCTGTCTGGGATTTGTGCTTTATTCTCTAGCTCTTTCTGCTGTCACCAACCTCCAGTCCAGACCTGAATCACCTCACAGCGTCCTGTGGGATCTCAAAGGTAGAATGGTATAGTGGAAAACTTAGTGTCCCAGGGATCAGGTTCTTACCCTAGCTTTGTCACATACTTACCTGTGTGTTCTTGGACTAGTCCTTTAGCTTCTCTGGTCCTCAGTCCTTATTCTCTCAGTTAAAATAAGGGATTGGAACTAGATGATCATTAAAATAAAATTTATGGTCTTTACAATTTTTCCTGGCCCCCCTTTTTTCTGATTGAAAATGACTATTAGGGGGCATCTAGGTGGCACAGTGAAAAGAGCACCGACCCTGGAGTCAAGAGGACCTGGATTCAAATCCGGCCTCATACACTTAACACTTACTAGCCGTGTGACCTTGGGTAAGTCACTTAACCCCAGTTACCCTGCCCTCTCCCCTCCAAAAGGAAAAAAAAGAAAATGACTATTAGATTAATCTTTTCTAAAACATCACTTCTGTCAAATTTTTCTGATCAAGAATCCATAATGGCTCCCTATTCTTATCAATCAAAATCAAACTCCACTCATCTGGACATACTTGACTTTCCTTTTCATACAACCTTGTGTGTTATTGTTGTTGTTGAACCATTTTAAGTGTCTAACTCTTCGTGACATTATTTGAATTTTTCTTGTCAAAGATGCTGATTGATTTGCCATTTCCTTCTCCAGCTTATTTTACAGATGAGGACACTGAGGCAAACAGGGTTAAGTGACTTGCCCAGGTTCATGCAGCTATTAAGTGTCTGCAGCCAGATTTGCACTCACGAATCACTCTACCCCTTGCACCATTACTTTCCAATAGGAGCCCTCTGTTGTGGCCAAGACAGTTCCCTTACTCTCTCTTAAACATACTAAATTCATTCTTACCTCTGTACCTTTGCTTTTGCTATTCCTCTTGCCCAGAATGCCTTCCCCTTTTCTCTCTAATAATTTAGATGCTGTAATGTTAATGGAATAGGAAGATCTTTCCTGTCCATTAATAGGCTTATGTGGCCACATGTGACCCCTTTTCCCTTGTGACAGAGGTCTAAAGGTACACAGGTATTTCAATCACATCTATGACACATCCTGAGTCATATAGAGCCCATTGGGAGAGGAACTTGCCTAAGAAGGAGCTTGCTTAGGGGGAGGCTTGCTTGCAGGAAGTCTTTCACATCTTTGTACTAACTAATTAGGCAGAGTCCCGAGGGTTGTGGTGCCTTCTGGCTCTGAACCTATTTAGTTGAAAACTATATATACTGGGAGGCTGGTGTTTTACTTTGGGGGTTTGCTCATGAGAAGGACCTTTTGATTCCCTAGACAGGACTGTAAGTAACCATTTATTAAGAGCTCCCCCCGCTCCAACTACTCAGAGGTTTGTGCTCTGCTGGTCTGGTGGTGTATGTTATGTAGGTGGTTGTATTACTTTGTTCAGATAATTGAAACTCAGCTAATTTCTCTGCTTGTATTTTTTTACTTATCTGTAATTGAAGTAAGATTGTTGACCCCTTTAGAAGTTGTCTTTCCTTTAGCAAAGCAGATCAAAGAACCTGTGCTGGTGGGCCATCCTGGGTGTGCTGGGGTGCTTGCTACTACAGATGCTATGCATCTCTTCAGTCCTACTTCATGAAATCTTTGGAGACTGACTAACCCCCAACCCACAGTCATGTTTCCTCTTATGTTGACTTCCCTTCACATTTAGGGAAGAATGTATTTTCTCTTATGATTAAGATGCCTTAGACTTGTTTCCCAACTATTCCATCATCTAAACTTGATGTCTCTCTGTGTGGAGTTTAGGTAGAAATCTGAAGGCAGGCAATATGACCTATTGCTTCCATACCCTCTGTGGTATGCTGATACAGGCAATGGATACTAACTGACTTCTCAGTGAACTAATTTTGTGAGTAAGTTGAGGCTACATGATTCAGTAGAAAATGATCAAGAATATTGAGCCTTGGGTGGCTAGGTGGTGCAGTGAATAGAGCACCAGCCCTGGAATCAGGAGGAGCTGAGTTCAAATCTGGACTCAGACACTTAATGCAAAAAACTAGCCGTGTTACCTTGGGCAAGTCACTTAACCCCAATTGCCCTACCTTCCCCCCTCCAAAAAAAAAAAGAATATTGAGCCAAGAGAAGTGGGACTTAGTCAGTCTCCTTTATTACCCAGCTGTGTGATTTTGGCTAAGTCATTTAAGTTGTCTGAGCCTCAGCCTTATCATCTGTGTGTATATATATATATATACACACACACACACATATATATATATATATATATATATATATATATATATATATATATATGGCATTCCATCCGAGGGTCCATTCTCACTCCAGCCTTCCATGACTCTTAAGTCCCGCCTCACACTCCAGGTATGTGTCGGAGGCCTGGCAAGACTTTGATCTTTGGGTGCTCAAAGAACACTGGGTAGTGGATATGGGAGTTAGAGGACCTGAAAGAGAGTCCTGGATTTGAACTGTGTGAAGTGAGACAAGGTATTTTATGTCCCTGGACTAGGTCTTCTTTTCTAGCTCTACGTCCTGTGATATCATGAGTAAAATATACATCTTTTAGTGTATCATCAAATGAAATCCCTGTTTCATTAATGATTGGAGCTACAGGTCTCCATATGTTAGGACCCTCAATTTAGAATATCATCTAAACCTGCCCATCTTAGAGGAGAGGAAGCTGGGGCATGGAGAAGGGAGGTGACTGTTTCTGAAGCATTACAGGCTCTCCTTCTGTCTGCTCCAGGCCTTCTCTGGCACCTTGTCCTGACACAGAGATGACCCTGAACTCTAGGAAGATATGTTGTCATAGCGAATGATCAGGCTGGTGCCACCATGTTGTTCTGAGGGCAGGCCCGGTAAGCAACTGTAATTGTTGACTAAGGATCAGCCTAGTGAGGTGTGGAGAGGCTCATCACCAGAAGGTCTACCACCAGGTGAGGCTTTGTTTTTGACCACAGCAATTCCTGAAGACTCTCTTATATGGTATGGAGGGATTGCAATCTGTGTCATTGGAGGGAGTGCTCACAGGGATGAAATCCAGATCTTTTTGAAGGGTTAAAGTAAGTATGAATCCTTACCTCTTCTTTTCCATAAGTTCCTCATGATGATGTGGACAGCATGGGGGCTACCACATTTTGTGCCCAGGACTGGCAATGTTCACCTTTCCCCTGATTTTTTTTGATAAATAATCTATGTCAGTAAGTGTCTGAAGCCAGGTTGAAACTCTGGTCTTCCTGATTCTAGGCCCAGCACTGTCTTACCTAGCTGCTGGCCTCAGAGGTTATCTTATATCCAACACCCTCATTTTATTGGAAGAAACAGACCCAGAGACATTCAGTGATTCACCTGAGGTCACACAGGTTGGGAGGAATAGTGGTGGGAGATGAACTCAGGTGTTTTGACTCTAAAGCCAGTACTCTCTCTCCATTGTTCACTACCCAGTGGTCATGAAGTGGATAGCACTCATGCCATAGGAAGGTGTCTTAGAAATCATTTATTCCAAACCACCCATTTTATAGACCACACTGAGGCTCTGAAGAGGAAAGCAATTTGCCCAAGGCCACATTTGGTTGTCTTAGATCTTGCTTCTGACTTGCTTTGAACTGTTGCAAAAGGTGATGCCAAGGGGCAAATGGGTGGTGACTGGCACTCTTTTTGGTTAACATAAAGAACTATTTATTGGGTACTTAACTTTGTGGGAGACTTTGTGACCAGCACTCCTGAGAAACAAAAAAAGAGAATATCCTTAAGGAGCTTCCATGGAGTGGGGCTGGTAATCAGACAAGCATGAAAAAGAATTCTAATGCAAAGCTTCATAAAAGGGAATTCAGCTGCTCTTTACCAGTGGTCACCTTAACTCCTGGGTGTTTCTTTTCTTTTGAATCTTTTGTTGCTGTTATTTCTTGGGCTCTGCAGTCTCTCTTTTTGTGATCTGATCTACTTCCATGGGTTCAATGTTCATCTCCAAGTCAGTAACACCCACATCTATATATCTAGCCCTTACCTCTCCTCTGAACTCCATTCCTGCACCTCCAAACATTTGCTGGATAGCTCCACTGGAATGTCCCCCTGGCATCTCAGACCCCGTATATCCCGAACTAAATGCATCCTAAATTTGTCCCTCTTCTAAACCTCTCTTGTTCTATTAGAGGGCTTTGCCACCATCCTCTCAGTCACCCATATTTCTCATCTTTTGTCCCTTAGTCTTTCTCATCATCTTAATGAATCAGTTACCAAGTCCTATCATCTGTCCTTTTCTCTGAACTCAGATTGCCCTGATTCAGCCCTCATCATTTCTTGTGTGGACTACCATAATATCCTCCCAATTGGTCTTTCTTTCTGCTCTGTCTCTTCTACCTCCAATCCAGCTTTCACAGAGTTGTAATTATCTTCTGAAGGCCTAGGTGTGGCCATGTCATAAGATCATAGATATAGAACAAGAAGAGACCAACTCCTCCAACTTCATTGTTTTATAATTGAGGAAACTGAGGCCAGGGAAGTTAAGTGATATGCCCAAGATCACAAACAAGCAGTCATGGTCAAGGGGAAGATTGGAACCTGGTCCTCCAACTCCAGTATCTGTCCTTTTTCCACTATATCATCCCTACTCCAAAACCCTCATTGACTTCTGATTGCTTCTAGGATAAAATAAAAGCTTTTTAGCATGCCAGTTAAAGCTTTTCCCAGTTGATTTATAGCAACTTGCTTTGCATCATTCCTTGCCTTTGCTCACTCTGTGTTCCAGCTGAATTGGACTGCTAGCTGTTCCCCAGTTTCCACCGTGCCATCTTCCCACTTCTGTTCATTCATATGGACAAACCCTCTCTGATGCCTACTATCCACTTTTTCCCCCATAACCTTCAGAATATCCTTCTCTGCCCCTCATCTGAAGTCTTTACTGGTCTCCAGGCCTTTTCTCCTCCTAAATCTGCTAGGAGCCACTTTATCTTATCTCTTCCTTATCCCCTGTACTTTCTCCCTTATATTGTGCTAGTCTGTGCTGATCTAGGTAAGCCCCTTGAGGGCAGGGGCTCTCTCCATTTTGTTTTTGTATCCCTGATGTCTTATAGTGCCTTGCTCTGAGTAGATATGTTTGAATTACCATAGAAGAGATGGAGCATGTAATGGGACATCAGAGCGGGAAGGAGATAAGACTCCTTGAAGGAGGGGGTGTTTGAGCTGGCCACACAGAGAGAGATATGGGGGGAAGGTGGTTGTTGTGTTTGTCCTTGGTTTTTGAAGAGGACCACGGCATCAGGGAAATGATGACAGGACTTGCAGCTGACTTTGATTTGAGGAAGGGAGGGCTGTGCAAGGTCACCAGCCTCACTTTCTCCTCTGGAGCCATCTGGGTCCAGTGACCAGTTCACCCTGAAGCTCAAAGATTGGACTGCAATAGGTCACTGTCCAAGCTTCACTTAATGGCTGTATTTTGGGCCCTCTTAGTTTAGAGTGAATGTCAGTGGTAACTGTTTCTCTTTGGAATAGCAACCCTGAGGATCTTCCCCTCTCAGCTTGATTTTTTCCCTTTTTTTCTAATTAAAGGGGCCATCCCTTCTTAAAGAGGCCTATTCACTGAATGGGCATTACCTCACTCTAAGTGAGTACCTGAAAAAGACCTTAGCCTAAAAGGGCCAGGGTCCCCCATTGCATCCTGGGTCATCTCCAGTCATCCTGATGAATATCTGGTCCCTGGATCCAGATGGCTCTGGAGGAGAAAGTGAGGCTGGTGACCTTGCACAGCCCTGCCTCCCTCAAATCAAAGTCAACTGCAAATCATGTCATCATTTCCTTGATGCCTTGGTCCTTTTTGAGAAGGAAGAGAAGCATAAATGAAGGGAATAGTAGGAGCAAAGGTGGGGAAATGAATGCTGCATTCAAAACATGGTGAGTGGGCCAGTGTGGCGGGAATATAGTGTAACTGTGGGGAAACAGTGATAAGGTTTAAATGTTCAGTCATGGCTAAGCTGGGAAGGGTGAATTTGATTCTTTGAGACAATGGGGAGGCATTGAAGGTCTTGAGCAATAGAGTGACATGATCAAATGTCTTGTTCCATGGTAAAATGAATTCAGCAGCAGGTTTAGAATATATTGGAAGAGAAGAGATTGGAATAAGGAAGACAAGATTAGGAGGCTATTGTAGCTGTCTAAGTGAGAAGTAATGACATCCTGAACTGAGACGGGCTGGGGAGGGAGGGGAAAAGGGGATAGCTATAAGGGATATTTTGAAGATTGAATTTTTAGCATTTGGCCATGATTCGATGTGGAGAGTCAGGGAGAGGGGAAATAAAAGATGACTCTCAGAGTCTGAGGCTGAGTGCCTGGCAGGTTGGAGGTCCCATCAAGAAAAATAAGAAAGCCAGGAGGAAAAACAGGTTTGAGAGAGAAGATGATGAGTTTGGTTTTAGACCTGGTGAGTCTGAAGTACAAGTGGGACATCCCAGTGAAGAAATGGCAGACAGTTAGAAATGTGGGACTGGATCCTAGGAGAGAGTTTGGAACTGGAGAGGGAAACTTGGATTTCCCAGTGGCTTCTCTTGTAGACTCTAGCCCCAGAAGTCCTGTAATGGAGCAGAGATGTAAGCACAGCTAGCTAGTAATTAATACCATTAATGTATCTTGGTGGGTTTTTTTTTCAAGTAAGCTAATGTATGTGGCTGGTCTCAGGCTGATTCTATTATCAGCTTTGGGGTGTGTGTGTGTGTTGAACATGTTTTCATCTCTGGTGCTTCTGGGTGACTCAAGCAGTTCATTTATGCTGGAACCTGATCAACTCCTGACAACCCAACCCAATCCAACACCTGCAAAGAATGACTTGTGTTTTCTGGGTCATAGTTACTTGAACTGGAAGATAATTTACTCTCTCCCAGAGCCCCAGTTTCCTCCTCTGTAGAATGAGGGACCTGAATTCAATGACCTCTGAAGGGCTATTCCCACTCTGAATCTTCTGTTTTAAAATCTGTCCAAATTCTGTGGTGTCGTGGGAGCTGGGCTGTTCTCATCTTGGAGCAGAGCCTTGGCCAGATCCAGGCACCAGAGGTCATTTGGTGAATTCTAGAAATATATTTCCACCTGGAAATAGTTGATCTATTATCTTCTTCCCCTCATAATGGGCAATCATCTTACCCCACCCCCTGAACTTGGCTATTTCCTAGGAGGCAAATTAGCAATGAGAAACATTCTTTTGGGATGATTCTTCCCCCATGAGGCAGTTGGATTTGGAATCAGAAATGCTGAGCTTGAATGCTGGCTCTGATACTTACTACCTCTGTGACCTTGAGCAAGTCACTGAAAACTCTTGGGGCCTCTGTTTCCTTATTTGCAAAATGAGGGGGTTGGGTTAAATGATCTCAAAGGACCCATCTAGCTCTACACCCATGACCCAGGAGTGAGGCCACTTGGAAATTTGTTGTAACTCTTCTGGAATTTTAGGGGTGTATCTAGATGGAACCTCGGAGCCCTGACTGAGGAGTATGGGTGGACCTCACTTTTTGGAATTCTGCCATGTCAAATCAGCAGTTACAAACCAGATAAATTGAGGGGAGGCATGATTTTTATCCCCAAAGGATCTGTACCACTTTCAAAGTAAACATTCTGTGTGTGCCATCTTTATGTAGCCATTTTCCCAAAGTGTTCAAAGTATAGTTCATTTTATTAAATTTCAATTTACACGCATGCCACTGTGGAACACTGCCATTGTAAACCATCCCTTGGCAGTCAGCAGAATTTGTGGGCTTCCTGAAGCGTTGCTCCTTATTGGAGGACAGCTTGAGTCTGGGGAGAAATTAGCTCAAAAATCTACAAGCATTTTTCAAACACTGAGCATGCTCCTTGTTTCTGTGTCTCTTCCTGCAGTGGTCCTTTGTAGTGGCAACGATCACGGAGATTCCACCAGTCATCTGTCTTCCTAACTTCCTGGTGCAGAGGCATGTTCTAAGACCTCTAAGGACCCAGACAGGAGGAACCATTATGGTAAGATGAAGCTGTGTTCTTTCTGCCCTCTTGTAGCAAGCTGAGTGCAGGCCAGGAGCACAGTGGTGAGGAGGAAGATGGTCCTGGAAAGAAGGGACAGATGTCACCTGACCTTCCCTTTCATTCTCAGCTCCTGGGCTACTTAGGACCAAGCATAGATCCCTTGGTGTAAAGTCTTATCCCTCCCTTCCCTGTCAATGCATCCATGATGCATTAAGTCAATCAGCACCAGCTCCCGTACCAGCATGTCTTGTTGGCTGTGTGAGCTCATTTTTGACCCATTGGGAAGGGAGATAGATACCAGACAGGAAGTGACTGGAAAGGAGTATTAGGACCTGAAATATCCTTAATGAGTAAATGACTGTCCTGATTATCTTTTCCTGTGAAAGAGGAGAACCAAGAGCCCAGAATCAGTTATATTAAAGTTGAATGGGCTGCCTCAGAAGGTAATGAGTTCCTTGTCTCTGGAAGTCTCCAACAGGAGCCTGAAGGACAAGTGGAGAGTTGTCATAGGGATTGCTGCTTTAGGCTTGGGTTTCATTAGATGATCTCAGCAGATGCTCAGAGGTAGCTGTCGTACCCTAGAAAGTCTCTGGAATCAGACAACGGAGGTTCCCATCCTACCTCTGGCTCTTGTGATTTGGGACAAATCCTGAACCTCTCTTAGTCTCAATTTCCTCATCTGTAATAGGCGTCAAGCTGAATGCCCTTCGAGGTCCTTTCCAGTCTATATCTGTGAGCCTAGGAGCCATTCTGGCCCGGAGATTCTATGTGTGAATGATTGCCTTCTGTTTCTGAGTTTGTGGCCATCTCTGAAGGCATCTTGGATACCTTAGAGTTCAGCGAGAGATGAGCAGGGTGTGTGCTCCTTTGGGCCAGATGGATTTGTCAGACCCTCTCTGCTCAGTCTTATGCTCAAGTCTAGGGGAGGATACCTTGTTCCTTCTCAAAGAACTTAGGAGGGGAGATAAGGTAAATCTACAAGGAATAATCAGGGAACACAAAAGATGCTGTATTCATCATGACAACTGTAATACTAACAATTCATTTCTTTCATCTTATTTGACCCTCCCAACAGCCTTGTGGGATGGATCATAGGATGTAGATTTAGAGCTGGAACAGCCTTTGAGGTCATCTAGTCCAACCCCCCTTCCTTTTACAGATAGGAATACTGAGGCCCAGAGAGGTCATATTACTTTCCCAAGTTCATACATGAAGTAAGTAGAAGAGCCTGGATGTGAGTTCAAATTCCACATTCTTCCCCTGGACCATGCTGCCTCCCAGAGATTAGGTATAATTTCTCATTTTGCATGAGGCCCAAAGACAGGATAGGATTTTCCCAAGGTCACCTAGGTCATGAAAGAGCTAGGGTTAGAACCTGGGTCTCTTTACTCCCAACCCAGTGCTGTTTTCAGTAGATTATGCTTCCTTTCCTCAGGAGCCTCAAGCTGTTATAGCTAGTCTTTCCCACACCCTGTCAATGGGTCAGAAGCCTTGAGCCAGCATAGTTCTTTAATAATACACCCTCCATGAAATATGGATGACCAGCTTCCCCAGGAAATGCATATGCTACATTCCTCACACCCAAGAAAGCTCACTTTGGGCATGCCAACTTGAGGAAGGTGATCCCCAAGGCCAAGGCTGAGGCATGGGGCATACAATATTAATATGAGCTTGGCATAGATAATCTGTTGGGTGGTAGAATCAAGATGCAGTGGACAGATACTGTAGTATAATGGAAAGAATGAGGGATTTGGGTTCAAGTCCAGACTTCTGTGACTACCACACTGACCTTTGGCCTCAAAGCATCCATTTTCTCACCATCACTGAGGTGATTAAATAACATGATCTTGGTTTTCCCTTCTGACTCTAAAGTCTAAAATCCTAAGTTTTTAAATATCCAAGATCATTGTTAAAACAGTACCCAATACTTTGGCTCAGACCAGACCCCTGAGCCTATATACTGGCCCAGTCCTGGGAATCTTATTAAATTCTTAAAATGTCCTTCAAAACGCAGTTCCTATAATGGACCTCTAGTAACACCCCTAGTCTGTGCTTTCCTAGCATTTTCTTTGCATGCCTCCCATTAGGCTTATCATATTCTACCCCATGTTTTGGTTATTACATATGTGCCTTATCTCCCCCTACTAGGCTGTAAACTCTGTTAGGGCTGGGACTGTATTTTATATAGATTTTTGTATCTCTTGGTGTCCAGCACCAACAGAGTTGCATTATCCCTTTACAGAGTCTACAGGATCCTACTACTAGAAGTGGTCTGATCTAACCTTTTCATTTTATAGTTGAGGAAACAGGTCCAGAGAGGGGGAGGTCATTCCTATCTCTTCAAACGCTTTGGAATGAACAATATTGTCCTCTTCCTTTGGCTGGCCTCCTGCTCCTCTCCCCCTTTCCCAAATACCATAATAGTTTGCCTTTATGATAAGGGTTCATCACTTTCAAAGTGCTTTCTTCAAAGTAATCCTCTGAGGAAGGCAATGCAAGATGGAGAAATGAGCCTTAAAGTTGATTTGTCCCCAACTCACAGCCAATCAGTAGCAGAGCTGGGTTTGGAAGCCAGGTCTCATGGCTCTGAATCCTGAGCTCCTTCCAGTCCTCGCCTGCTGTTATTGCACTGTTCCTCTGACCAGCTGGCCAGGAATGTTGCCCAGGAGGCTTAGAGTATCTCCATTTCAGGGGTGTTGGTTAGAGGAGGCCAGGCCCCCTGCAGACCTGGTAATGTGCCCCGGTGGTGTTCATTCTCTCTCTCTGCTTATTCCCCAAGGCTGGGAAACTGGCTATTGAACGAGGCTGGGCCATCAATATAGGTAAGTACGACAGGGAATTCAACCTGGAAGAGCCTTGGAGTGAGAGAGAGAGAGAGAGAGAGAGAGAGAGAGAGAGAGAGAGAGAGAGTGTGTGTGTGTGTGTGTGTGTGTGTGTGTGTCTGCCTTTCATCAGCCTGAGTACTCTCAGTTGCCTTTTAGGAGATAGAGGTTGAAGTTTGGAGCCTTTGTTGGGTTATCTCTTTACAAAATCCACAGACTCCTCGTATTAGAGGTGGTCTGACCTAACATTTTCATTTTATAGTTGAGGAAACAGGCCCAGAGAGGGGGAGGTCACACAGACTCAGGAATCAGACTGTGGTCCTCTGACTTTCAAGCCTAGGCTTCTTTCCCTTGCAGCAATTTTGTATAAGCGATATTGTTTCTCAGACTCTTAAGAAAAAGCCTCGTCACTAGGGTTGGCTTCGTGTGTGGGAGGAATGAGCAACACCTAAGTGGTATAATTTGTGGTGCCCAGCAAGCTCCCTCTGCCCAAAGGTCTCTCCCTCACTGGTTTGTCATGAAGTCTAAAATACCACCCCTTGGTGTCATTTCTTAAAAGCTTTCCAGAGCGTGGATCATCCCAAGGTTATGCACAGGTAGGGGGTAGGAGGACACACACACACACACACACACACACACACACACACACACACACACA
>NW_027185761.1:13565908-13567114 GCF_028583685.1 Petaurus breviceps papuanus | reverse complement strand
ACACACACACACACACACACACACACACACACACACACACACACACAGCTGTGCCCACAGAGCAAGGTGGAGAAGGACGGAGCTCTCCTGTTCTCAGACTTGCAACCACAATATTCTCCAGTCTGCTAAGAAAGCCCGTCTGTTCTGTTGAGGGTCCTCAGTGCCCGTCCTCATCTCCTCACTTACATTGACCTTGACCACGTCTCTCTCGACATCCCCCACCCTGCTGCAGGCCTCATCCTCTCGTGACTGACCTCTGCAATAGTTGCAGTAGCCTGATAGTTGGTCTCCCTCCTCCAAGTCTGGCTTCACTCTAATCTATCCTTCCTCTACTTGCTAAAGTGATTTTCCTAAAGCACAGATCTGACTGCATCACCTTCTCTCTGTTCCCATTCAATAAACTCAAATGGTTCCTTATTTCTTCTAGGTTCAAATATAAAATTTGACTTTTAAATAAAGCCCTTCACATTCTGGCTCCCTCCTGTCCTTCCAGCCTTCTCCACTGCCCTTCCCTCCACATGCTGAACAGTTCAGCTACACTGATCTACGTGTACATACATAAGAGCCCCATGCCTTTTCACTGACTGCCCCCCCATACCTAGGATGCACCCTTTCCTCACCTCCAATTCCCCAATTCCTTCAAGACCCATCTGAAATCCGACCTTTCGTAGGAGGTCTTTCCCAGCCTTCAGCCCTCCCCTCCTGTCTGCCTTCTGACATGTCCTTTCATTTACATGGTATATATCTTGTATGTAAGTAGTCATTTTCATGTATTTACAATGCTTTTTATTATGCTGCCTGGCATATTAATTGACCATTTAATAAATACTTAATGATTATCTGACTTCTACAAGAGCAGGCAGGCCAGGGAAGCCACACCAACTCCAGAGGGGCGGATGATGAAGGTGGTTGCCAGGAATGCTCTTGGTGGCAACTGTCACAGGGGAGGCCTGCTGTCGTCATCAGCTCCATCTCTCCAGCAAAGGCCGTCATTCCAGCCTGAGAAGCTGGCAGCAGCTCTGGAGCTTGGGCTGGCCTCTTGTTTGAATCTCATTGCTGGGTGAGATCTTTGCAACAGGGAAGCTGTACTGATCAGTGGTAGTCAGTGGACTGAAATTTCCTTCTAGAGGAGCCTGAAACTCTTTTCCCTCTCTATTCAGACCTTAGGGTTGAAATTCCTGTCCCTCCTTACTCGGACCTTAGGGT
>NW_027185761.1:13526956-13565898 GCF_028583685.1 Petaurus breviceps papuanus | reverse complement strand
CCTCCTTACCTGGACATTAGGGCTGAAACTCCTGTCCCTCCTTACTCAGACATTAGGGTTGCAACTTCTGGCCCTCCTTACTCAGACCTTAGGTTTGAAACTCCTGTCCCTCCTTACTCGAAACTTAGGGTCGAAACTCCTGTCCCTCCTTACCTGGACATTAGGGTTGAATTGTTGCTCTGGAAAAAATTTTTCAGGTTGTATAAGCAGACAGAGGAAGATGAATTGTGGGGCCAGGCTAAGCTAATTAATTAATATCATGTCTTGATTAATATCACGTGTCCCTTAGGCTTTTCTTGTCTCTACCTCTCAAGAATTGTAACTATATTTGGGGAAGACTCTGTTGTCATCAGCAGAGAATGGGACCCTGGAAACCACATTTCTGGATGACCTTTATTTGGGAGACTCTGAGCCCCTGCAAGATTGGAAGGATTTCCCCAAACACACTTTCATTAGCATCTCTCTGGTTTTCTTTGTGTCCAGGAGAGGCACCTCTTCCTTGGTCTCTCTCTGAAGCCAATGACTAGAACAACTAGCTAGAAGCACATTTTAGGGCCAAAGAGAACTTTTTGCTGCCCTGAACTTTGAACAAATGTAAAAAGGGACACAATTAAACAAAAGTGTAGAGTTCAGAACTAGGTTTAATGTGGCAGGGCTGCAGTAGGACTTCAGACTATTAACATAAGAATAACTAGCATTTCTATAACACTTTTAAGGGGTACAGAGTACTCTCTATGTTATTTTGTTTAACTCATTCTCCCAGTTATATCCATAAGGTCACTGATACTGAGAGAAGTTAAATGACTTCCCCAGGATCACACATAGCTAATAAGTGCTGGAGGCAGGATTTGAACTCAGGTCTTCTTGACTCCAAGTTTGGCACTCTAGCCACAGCCCCCCCAGCTCTCCAGTGTCTAGTAAAAGTGTCTTTGGGAAGCACTAAGAGCTGGACCTCAGAGAGCGTCTTATCTGTCCTCCTCATTTACAGATGTGGAAGCGAGGGCCCAGGGAGGCGAGGCTTCATCTCGTCATCACCATGCAGAAAGCGAGTAGAAGAGCCTGAGTTTGAATTCACTTCCTCTGACTCCAAGTCAGTGTCTTTTCTACATAAACACCTTACATAGTAACACCAACTGAAATCCTTGATGAATGGATGAATAGCTGTGCCTCAGTGTGAAACATCCGTGGAAGTCTTTTTTCCTCTCCCCTTTTTTCTGTCTCTGTACCTTTTAAAATCTGGCCTCAGACACTGACTAGTTGTGTGACCCTGGGCAAGTCATTTAACCCTGTTTGCCTCAGTTTCCTCATCTGTAAAATGAGAAGGAAATGGCAAACCACCCTAATATCTTTGCCAAGAAAAGCCCAAATGGGGCCACAGGGCCTCAGACATAACTGAAAACTTCTGAACAACAATAGTAACCTTTTAAAAACTTGGCAGAGTGATTGGATGTCTTTTTGCAAGGCGGGGCGGGGGGCGGGGGGAGGGGGGCGATTGATGATTCAATCTGTCATTCAGTCCTTAAAACCAGGACCACAATAGGTTGTCTTTTGTTATCCTGAATATTAATATCATCATCAATATTATTGATAATAATGAACTTAATTTGCATAGCAGTTTTTGGTTATCCTATTATTAAAAATAATGAGCTCAATTTATATAGCAGTCTTTTATTATCTTGAGCATTCTTAATAATAATGAGCTCAATTTATATGTCTCTTGTTATCCTGAGTATTATCATTATTAATAATTAACTCAGTTTATATAGTGTTTTCCATACAACACTCCTGTGAGGTTGGTGATGCAGAAATTCCCATCTTACAGGTACAGAAACTGAGGCTTAGAGAGAGGTGACGTAAATGTTTCTATGGTGTCTAAGTCTTCACTAAGTCAGTGCTCTTTGTAAACTGTGAAGCGCTATATAAATATGAAGTTATCACTATTGTTATCATTTCCACTGGGCAAAAGGAAGACAGAGGGGAAGGGAGAAGACTTGGAGCTGGCTGATTCTTTTATTCTGGCCCTGGCTGGGAAGCTGGCAAGTCAGTGGCTCTGGTTTTGTGGGCATGCACAGCTCCCTCTGAGCCGAGTGGCTTGCAATACTGCTGTAGATCAAGGAGACCACCACCAGAGGGTGCACTTTGTCTGCCCATTATTGACCTGATTAGGTAGTCGGAGCTTGGGCTGCAAACTTGAAATCTGGGATTCACAGTAGCAGCAGCACCTGTGTGAGAATCCTCCTCCACTTTCCTCACAGTGATTGAGTGGAGGAGGGATTCGTGAGACGTGAGGAAATCCTTCTGCCCCTAGCTGCCCACATGTCCCCTGGCCCTCCTTCTCCAGCTATATCAAGTTCTGGGCTGGCTGCCCCATCAACCACTCAACCAACACCATTTCTTAAGCTCCTACTATGTGCCAGACACTGGGCTAGAAACTGTGGATCTAAGAACCCAGAGACCAGGATAAAAGAGCCCCTTTTCTTAAGGAGCTTACATTCAGCAGCATTTACATACCTAGGCACAGACAAAAGAGATAAAAGGTGGGTTTGGTGAGAAAGGCACTAGAAGTGGATGGGATAAGGAAGGGTTTCACATTTAGAAGGTGGTGATTGGGCTGAATCTTGGAATTCCGTTGGATTCCAGGTGTTGATGAGGTGGGAGGCATTTCAGGTTTTCAGAACAGGTAGTACACAGGCAGAGAGCTGGGAGATGGGAGATGAGAGACGAGGGGAGACGAGGTGTCCTATTGGAGTAGCATCTTCAAGGACAATTAGACTGGATTGTAAAGGGCAGGAGGGGGGCCAGTCAGAGAAAAGAAGGGCATTTAGGTGAGTGTCTTCAGAATGGCTGCTGTATAGTCAGCCTTTTACTCAGCTGTGCCATAGGGGATGGAAAGGACACAGACCCTCCCTTTGAAGAGCTTGTCTGTTGGGCAGATGAGATCCACAGACAGTGTCAGTGCTGGACTGCACAATATAGGCTATGTATATGACAGGAAGCAGAGGGAGAGGGCTCCACAAGTGCTGGGGTAGTCAGAAAATGCCTTATGTAGAAGGCACTGCTTGAGCTAGGCTCTGAAGGATGGGAAACATGTGAATGGCGATGTAACCTTGGGGAGTCACCACCCTTGACCAACATACCGTGATCTGTTATGGGAAGAAGTTGGGCTAGGTGATCCCTAAGGCCCCTTGCAGCTTTTAATCAATGTTCCTGTGTCCTGCAGCTTGAAGACTTTATTATTTCTGGAGTTAGGAATAAGGCAAGTTAGGAATGGTTGCTTGGGGTGGGACAAGCGAGGAACAGTGTGCAAAAGAATTAGAGGTAGAAAATCTGTCCCCAGGAGGGAGACTGGCCTGGATGGGGTAGTCTGCATTGGAGAGCAGCCCAGAGTGAGGATGGCTCCCACCTCTAGCCTCTGCTAATGCCTTTCCTTCCTTTGAAGTCCCTTCCATCTATACTGTGTATACATACACACAAACACATACATGTACACATATACACACTGTGTATCTATGTCCATCTGTTTATATCTCTGTATCTTGCTCGTACATAGTTATTTGCGTATTGTCTCTCCCCACTTAGAATGTGAGCTTCTTGAGAGCTGGGACTGTTTTTTGCCTTTCTTTGTGACCCCAGGGCTTACTATAGTGCCTGGAACATAGTAGGTGTATAATCGATGCTTATTTTTTTTTTTTATAAGCAATCGGGATTAAGTAACTTGTTCAAGGTTACATGGCCAGTTATTTCTGGGTGTGGTGCTGAGTGTCTGAGCCCGGATTTGATCCAGGTCATCCCAACACTGGAGCTGGTGCTCTTACTCGCTGTGCTACCTGGCCACCCCAATCGATGCTTATTGATTGACTACTGGGATAGCTTAGGGAAACCAGATTATGGTAGGTGTATTTGTTATGACCTTAGGCAGGTTTTCTTCTCTATGGACCATTGATATCCTGGAAGATTGGTCAATGGAACTTGTCAGTGCCGTTTAGAGAGGAGAGGATCTTGGAAAGGGACGAGGATACTGCAAGAATGTGACTAGAATAGACTTTCACTCTTTCTAAGGGCCCTTATCTGGAGCTGAGGTACTAGGGATTCAGAGCTGCTAGAGAGGGAGGGACATTGTCTGGTAGCAGAGGAACAAGGGTACCAAAGAGAAACACCAACTGAATGGTTTCTTTTCCCTGCAGGTGGTGGGTTCCATCACTGCTCCAGTGACAGGGGAGGGGGATTTTGTGCCTATGCTGATATTACACTCTCTATCAAGGTAAGACTTATAGAAATGATGCCTTTAAGTGAAAGATCCAGGGGAGGTGGACCATCTGAATCATAGGGCTTGGAGTTATAAAGGGCCTTAGAGGTCAGGTAGTCCAACAGTGGTTGAACCAGAACCCAGTACTCTGAGGAGTCAAAGGCCAGCATTTTATCCACTAAACCACAACAGTGACCCAAGTCTTAAGAAGTGGTGGACATAAAGTAGCTGAGAAGAGGATGGAAGTAAAGGAAAGGGGCCCCAAAGGGAAAAAGAGCCCAGAAATAATAGACTTTAAATTCTTTGAAGCTCTGGGCTTGATCAAACCCATTAGACAGAGAATATGCCTTTGGGTGAAAAACGCTCCCACTCTTACCTGAGTATAGCCAGAGGCTGAAGAGGGCACCAAACTTAGGATCCGACTCTTCTTTGAGTTCTGGGGTGGGCTGGAGGAGTAAACACCACCATAATAAAGGTAGCTGGCATGTATGTACTGCCTGTTGTGAATATGAGGGGTTTGAAACGTTCAACTTTGAATTCTGGCAGTGAACTGTTAGTAGAGAGTTTTTTCCCCAACTGCCCTCTTATGGCCCCCAGCAGATAGAATATCTGAAATGGGATTGGCCACTCATTAGGAGGAGAAATTTGATTCTTAGGTAAGAGCCTTCTGTAATGTCCAGAGAGTTCCCCAAACTACCAAGGATTTTGAACAGTCAGCTACTGAGCTATCTGCCTGGTGGGTGTTGATTTTTCTGCTTCTTTCTCTCCTTCCTCTCTCCTGAGCAGTTTCTCTTTGAACGAGTAGAAGGAGTCTCAAAAGCCACCATCATTGACCTGGATGCGCACCAGGTAAGTCCCCTGTCCTATGTGGGAAGGAAACCTCAGAATCGGTGTCCTGTCTCAACAATCCATGCCTCCCGATCAGTGTGTACCATCAGAATAGTACAGCCTTCTGTCCACACAGCCACACACTATCAGAGGGCATCAGGCTGCCCAGGGATAGATGTTGCTCAATGTCCTAAGGGGGAGATGGAGGCAGGATTGGGGTCACCATCTTCGGAAGTCTCTACATACAAGGGAATGTGTGGCATTCCTTTCTGGCAGCAGTCAAAAGGAGTGCTGGGTTGAGAGTACCTGCCTGTGTGCTATGCCAGTGAAATTGCAGGCTTAGTCCCTATCCATGATAATAATGATATGACCATGACGATGGTGATGATAGCTGCTTCTCTTTGCACCAGTCCTGGGAGGTGGCACAGTGTACCTTCTGGCATTCTTCATGCTGGCATTGGCATTGCTGGCATGCTGACGTTGTCTTCCAGAGGATGATCACTAGTGGTGTGTTTTCCCCTAGGGAAATGGCCACGAGAGGGATTTCATGGACGACAGCCGAGTGTACATCGTGGATGTCTATAACCGCAACATTTACCCAGGGGATGGTTTTGCTAAACGTGAGTCCATTAAATTGTTAGACGGGTGGTCCCAGGGGGTGATTTCCTTGTGGATTAGGTGTAAGGTGGCAATGTCAAAACACATATTTAAAAATTCATAGTACAGATATCCAGGCACCCTCTCCCCTCTCTGCCCCCACAAATGCATGTATCCAGTTGGGTTGGGTTGCTAAAGATCATTTCTAGGCCAATTATTAGGGACTCCAAATTCCTTTTCCCATGGGAATAATGATAGAGGGGCTATTCAGGTCCCCATCTGGTCCCCAGAGACCTGTCTAGCCCACAGTATAAATGAAACACTTGACTGGTCCTGCTGCAGTTACCCATTGTTTGTGTGGGAGAATGTGTCTTAAGTTCCATCTGGGAATTTGGGAGGCCGGAAGCAAACATCCCCTCCATAGCTGCATCTTAAAAGAAAAATCTCTTCTCCATGCCCTGCTCTGGCTCATTCCCCTTTCATTGACCTGTGAGTGTACAGTAGGTAAGGAGTATTTACGAGGCAGATACTCCCATCTCAGGGATGGTCTGTGTTTATCATGCAGCCTTAGTCCTCAGATCTTTTATGATTTTTTCCAACAGAGAGGAAGAGAATGGGAGGAGCAGTATCACTTCCTCCCCTCATTATGTTGCCCCAGACCTCCTTTTGGGATAGTGAGCTGAGAGCCATGCACAGACCTTCTTTCGGGAGCAATTCCAGCTGCTAACAGCCCAGATTGGCCGTGCTGACTGGGCCTGACTTTCTAGCTTTAACATCTATGAGACTGTAGCATTTGGAGCTGGGATGGCCCTTAAAGATACATTAGTCCAATCGCCTCACTTTATCAATGTGGGGACTTGCCCAGGGTCACAGAGCTCCGACTGGAACCCAGGTCCTCTGACTTAAAATCTGGTGTTCTTTCTGGCACGCTTCAGTTACATATATTATTGCATTTATTCTTCACGACAGCTTTCTGAAGTAACTGCTACTGTTATATCCATTTTACAGATGAGGAAAGTGAGGCAAACAGAGGTTAAGTGACTTGTCCAGGGCCACCCTGCTAGTAATTGTCTGGGGAAGGATTTCAACCCAAGTCTTCCAGATTCCCAAGTCCACTCTCTCCATTATATTAAGCTACCTCTCACCCTGCTGAGGCAGCTGGTGGCTCAGTGAATAGAGAGCTGGGTCTGGAGTCAGGAATACCTGAATTCAAACCCTTGGACACTTCCTGGTTTTGTGACCCTGGGTTAGTCACTTTGTTTGCCTCAGGTTCCTCATCTGTAAAACAGGGATCATAATAGCACCCACCTCCCAGGGTTTTTGTGAGGATCAAATGAGAACCCTCGTACAGAGCCTGACACATAGTACGTGCTTAATAAAGGCTTGTTTCCTTCTTTTCCCATTCCCTTCTCCACTGCTACTGATACACACAGAGCAGATCAGAGCTGGAAGGAACCTTAGAGTCCAAACCCCTGGTTTTGCAAAGGAGGAAACTGAGGCCCTGAAAAGTGGCTAAGCTTGATTTCAGACTCAAGTCCTCCTCTCTTTGCACTGTGCCACATCTAAACTCTTACCTTTTGGCTTCATGGTGCCTCTTTCCGGTGTCCCCTCCCCTTCTTTTCTCTGTGGGAGGGCAGGGCCCTGGGATATGGGCCGCAGGATAGGTGGAAGGCCAAGGAAAGGTGCCATGGGTGCCTGGGCATCAGGAGACCTGGGAGAAGGGACAGACTGAAGATACCAGGAGACTTGAGCTGAGCAGGGAGGGGAAAGGTGCCCAAGGTGTATTGTTGCTACCTTGACATCCTGCTGCCTGTGGGATGAAAGTGTCAAGACCCCAATTATTGCAGTCTCTGCGGGGACTCCACCAGGCAGGCACCTTGTGGAGAGGATTGTATTGGGCCCATGAGGTTCTGGCCTCTGCTAAAGCCCTCCTTCACCAGCCCTGACTTTTAGGTGCCATCAAGCGGAAGGTTGAGCTGGAGTGGGGAACGGGAGACGCAGACTACCTGCAGAAGGTGACCGAGCACGTGGAAGGGGCGCTGAAGGAGCACGAGCCTGATGTAATGCTCTACAACGCGGGCACAGACATCCTGGAGGGTGACCCTCTGGGAGGTCTCTCTGTGTCTGCCGAGGTGAGTCCAGTTCTTGGGGCTTGGGTTCTGACTGCTCCGCTCCTGTCTAAAAGCCATGTGGCTTTTAGATGGAGAGACTCTGACTGGGTCCTGGATATATCAGTCCTAGCCCCCTGAGGATTAGGGGGATGTCACAGGGCTTAAACAACAGTGGGGAATTCTGGGGTAGAGCTTTTTGCCAGGGAGGGAGGAATGAATGAATTAATGATAAATGAAAAAACATTTAGTGTGCCGAGCATCGGACTAAATGGTGTGAGAATACAAGTACAAAAGTAAAAACAGTCACTTCCTCAGGGAACGTCCATCTTTTGACCACAGTGCATCTCTCCCCCACTCAGTTGCCAAATGATGACCAGGCCACACGCCCCTCCCCCCCCCCACTTGGCAAACTCCAGTGATTCCCTATTCCTTGTGAGATCAAATTTAGAATCTTCTATTCGGCCCTGAAAGCCCTTCACCGCTTGGCCCCTTCTCACCTTTCCTGACTTTGTCATTCCCCTCAGCATACTTGGCAATCCAGCCGCCCCAGCCTATTTGCTGATCGATGTGTTTTCACTTGCTGTGCCCCATACTTGGCTTGCCCTCTCTCCTAACCCTCTAGCACAAATCTCACTTTCAATAAGAAGTCTTCCCTTCCCTGAGATGACTTCTACCACTGTACCTTCGTGTATATACATTGGTATTCATACAGGTCTCTCCCCCTTGTTTCCTCAAGGCCAGGGACTGTTTTTTGGCCTCTTTTTGTATCCCCAACACTTAGCACAATGCCTGGCACATTGGCGCTACTAATATGTTAATTGATTGATTATTGACTGACTGACATTCTTATGAGGGAGACAATGCCCATAAGGTTGGGGAGGGATACTTTGATATGGAAAGTTATTGGGATGGTGAGTGAAGCTGGAGGGGAGTAAATTGACTTTTGCTAAGGGTAAAGACAGAGTTGATTTGTTTATGGTTTCAGAACTGGAAAGAGTATGGGGGTGGAGAACATGGGGGTTGGTAAGGAGATGGCCATCAGGTGAAGTGTGGCTGGATCCAGGCATAGATTTAGTGGGTGACAGAGGCAACCACACCAATCAGAGCAGAAGACCCCAGGGCAGGAATTCTTAGGGTCAGAGGGTTATCACACAGTGTTTGATTTCTGGCCTGGGTGAGAGTGCTAACCAGATCACTGGGGAGTGAAGGAATGTGTATTTCATGCTGGACAGGGCAGAGTGTTCTGGGCCCTGAGGGAATCTGGAATGGAGAGTGGATTCTTCTGGAGCCTATGCCATTGGAGGCTTTGTCCATATGAACATAAATCTTCGAACTTCAAGGAAACTTCAACACCATCTCATCTAACTTTTTCCTTTTACTCCTGAGAAAAATAGACCCAGAATTAAGCAAATGTGACCTCAAAGGAGTATATATTTGAGGGTCTGTGGTGGGAGAGGAAAACCAGAGGGCATGGCTGGAACCTCTTCTTAGTTGGAACCCAACTATTGCCAAAACAGGCTTTCCTCATCTCTCTAATCTTTCCTGGCCTCCTGAGTCAAGGGTTCCCTATCCCAAATAATGTCAGACCTTCTCCTTCTCCTTGCCCATATTCCTACAGGGCATCATCAAGAGGGATGAACTGGTGTTCCGGGCTGCCCGAAATCACAACATACCTATCTTCATGGTGACCTCAGGAGGCTACCAGAAACACACAGCACGGATCATAGCTGACTCCATCCTCAACCTTTACAACATGGGCCTCATTGACCATTTTGAGGCAATCTGAGCAGCCCAGCACACTGTGTAAATGACTGGGACCACCTAAAAGGCAGCCTTTGACATCCCTCTCCCGGAAAAATTTTGTTTTCTAAAAAGCAGATGCAATAGGCAAGACTTTAACCCTAGATTGGTGTCCGGGTCAGCTGCAATACAACAGATCTGGAGCCTGTCAGCTGAATTTATTTTTTTTTTACCACTTTCAAAGACAGCAGAGTAGAGGAAGGGCCTGTTTTTGCCAATCTGTTTGCATGCAGATCTGTCTTGATCTGGGGGCTAGCTTTGATCTTGTCTGGGTCCCAGGGGGGATGGGAGGGAGATTCCCAACTTTACACTTTCTCCTTCTCCTTCATTTCTTGACCTGAGGTAACCCCTGTCTGGAAGGCAGGATATATCCTGGGTGACTGCAGCATGGGCTGACTCCTCTCTTGCCCTACAGAGAGAGGGAGGAGATTTTGAGGAGAGGGTAAGTAGAGAGAGGACAAGAGGATGGCAGGGCCTTTGACAAGGTCTCTTCATGTGGACGGTGACCATGGGGTAAGATGTTATCCTAGATTTTTGGAAACTTATATGGAAGGAGAAAGGAAAGGTGTCTGGAGGGAATAGTCCATGATCAGGGTTGCAGATGAGTTGTGGGTAAGTAGAGAGGAAAGATGTGGAGGTTATGAGAGCAAGTGGCAGTGAGGTGTCAGGAGAAAAAGGGCTCTGGTTTTCTGTGAAGTCTGATGAGTAACCAAGAATTAGGAGACTGTTAGTAGTAAGTAATAGAAAAAGACCCTTTCCCACCAGTGATCTCCTTCCCTCTCTACTTTCCCCCTTCCTCCGATCCCCACACCCTTTTTATTCCTCTCCCTACCTGCCTCTTTCTCCTCCCTTCCCACTTTCCCCTTCTTTGGTTCTCCATATCTCTTCTTTCCTTTTCCCTCTCCCAACCCCAATTTCTGTCCCAACATCTCTTTTGATGGGAGAGGGGAATAAAGTAGGTTTGGGAGTCGTCTTTTTTTTTTGAGGGGGGTGCTGGTTGGGATATTGCCCAGTGGGAAGAAGAAGCTGGAGGATGCCACTTTCCTCCATGTTGGACAAGTCCCCTTTCCTTGGTTTCAGATGCTGGGACATTAGAAAAAGAAGGAAACAGCTATGGGGTCTGGAAACTCTCAGGACCCTTGGCTTTTATGTTCTGTTTTCAGAGCTAACATCGGGTTCTCATGGAATACTTGGTTGGGCTGGAACTTCGTCCTCTAATCAGGAGGTAGTTGGCCACTGTGAGGGGGTTGGGTGGGTGGGGACTCTTCTGTCCCAAAGTGAGGCAAGGAGAAGGCTTAAATGTGACTTCTGCAGTTTTCCTGTCAAAATTGATCAGCGATAGGCAGCCAAGGAATAGGTAAAGCTGGAGAATGGAAACACTCTTCAGCTCTTGGTATTAAGTGATAGAAGATGGATGAGAGAGATAGAGAGAGAGAGACAGAGAGAGAGAGACAGAAAGACAGAGAGAGAGACAGAGAGAGAGAGAGAGAAACAGAGAGAGAGAGAATATATAGTTTGTATGTAAAGGCATTTCTCTTCCAATATTGTGGATGAGCTAACCTATCCAAGATGAGAGGAAAGTTTTTGGGAAAAGAATGTGCAACGTGTTCATAGAATTGGGGTTTATATCACGGCTGAAAGTCTTCTCTCCGAAGACCTGAAAAAGTGATTCTTGAATAGGGCTTTGTCTTTGGGTATTCTCCAGATGAGACAGAATCTCAAAGCTAGGGCAGTCCTGGACCTCTGATTCCTTACTCTGAGACACATTTATTGGCCATTTATCGAGAAGGGAAAAGGTGTGATAGAGGAGGCTGTTTTCTCCAAAAGGGTGTTGGCAAATGTATCCGTTCCCATGTGCACTCTGGGGCATGTGCCTGGGTCTTTGTCAAAAAACCTCAGAAAGTTCAGGGTAGAAGAGAACTCAGATCATGGAATGTCAGGGCTAGAAGGGACCTTGGGGATCATCAGTCTGATGAGGAATGAGGAGGTCTAGAGAAAGGACCCACATGGGTTCAGTTGTCCTTGATGGGCAGTTACCTGAGGGGGATGCAGAAGTCACTGTGTTGAGGCATCTAGAAAAGATGCAGCTGGGCAGATCATGTCACTTCTAGGGTCCTGGTTTCCTCAACTCTCAAAAGAGGGGCTGGACCAGATGGCCCCTGAGATTCATTCCAGCTCTGGATTTTTGATCCTGTAACCTTCCCTGGATAGACCAGGGTCCTTGAAGTCAGGTTGCTCCTGACTATCCCCTGGTAGCCACTTGCTGGGGAATTCTCATGTGATTTTAAGCATGATTTTACTCAGTGAATGGTGATTGTTTAAATGAAGGAGGGTGCCTGCCTTGATTTGAGAGGCAGCCTATCCAGGGGGCAAGGAACATTAGTCAGTGGGAAGGTCCTTGGCCTGGGAATCAAGAGATTTGAGCTCTAGCCCTAACTTGGTCACTGCAGTGACTGTGTGATCTTGGAAAAGTCATTTCTGATCTCTTTACCTCAATTTCCTCATCCATAAAAAGAGAGGGTTGGACCAGTCTTTAAATAAGATTCTAGTGTTGCTGCCTGTTACAGTTAGAAAATTGGAGATCTCTACCACTAACTCACCATGTAACCTTGGGTGATTCACTCCATTCTCTTTGAGCCTCAGTTTCCTCATCTGTCAAATGAGGATAATAATACCTGCCCTACTTACCTTGCAGGGGTGTCTCAAGAAGCAAATGAAATAGTAATAATATAAAAAAGCACTTTGCAAAGCAAGAAAGCACTATTTAAATGTAAGGTAATATTCTTAATAACATTAATAATGTGACCACTTTCATGTACTTTCGAGTTCTTTCTGCTTGTGATGATAGGATCCCTCGTGGACAGCTGGCCAGAGGTGCACCCGGCTCCAAGGACTCCTGCTCCCCATCATGCAGGGGGTTGTCTTAGGCACCAGCCAGTAGCTGCCCACTCCCCTGCTCCTTTCACTCCCTCCCTCCACTCTTTGGCCACTTAACAATAATGCACTTTGAGACTTGTTAACTTGTTTTCTAGATTTGTCAAATCCATGGTACTTGATGAGTTTTTGTTATTTTTATAAGATATTTATATGAGACTAAAATGCAATGCTTAGTGCCATCTTGTCTTTCGTAAGTGGGTGGGTGGGGGGAGAGGGAATTGCCTTTGTGGTTAACTTGTTTCTGTCCCTCTTGGAAATCAGTAAAATAATTTCAGCTGATCCTGGCTGCTTTGTATTATTCTGGGAGGGGATGGTGTTGCCTTTTCCTTCCTGATGCCTGACTCTCAGGATAAGTAGTCCCCAGCTAGATCCTGCTATTTCCACAGAAGCCTGTGGTATCTGGGCATTCTATTCTCTAAAAGAGGAAAAGTAGCTTGCAGACCTCCAGCTACTCTGGTTGGGGAGGAGGGACAATGGAAGGAATGGGAGGGAGGGAGCTGTTGTGTCCCCTTTTTGGCCCTTGACCCTACTCCTGGAAAAAGCCACCTCACTTAGCAGTTCTCTTTGTGATCCTCCAAACCACTGGCCTTTGTGCCAGACATGACTTCTGGGTCCCTTGAGTGAGGCCTAACAAAATTGCAGGGAGTCACAAAAATAGCAGGGGTGGGGAGTGGGGGGTGGCCACCTGAGCATGACCTTGCCATTACCAGGGAACTGGTCCTTTTGTTCATCTATATGGCACCATGTTTGAGCTGCATGGTCCTATGTCTAGTAAAGAATAAGCTCTTTCAGGGCAGGAATTGTCTTACTTTTGTATTTGGATCCCCAGTGCCTTTCAGGCATTGAGGTGTGGTGTTTAATAAATGTTTGCTGACTGTTGTGGTTCCTTGTTTAATCTGCATCATGAAATCATCAGATTAGATCCTAGAAAATGGGAAGGACCTTAGAGATAGTCTGTAAAGGAAGGGTAATGTACCTCCTACTTCATTGGGCCATTGTAGGGAGAGGGCTTTGTAAACCTTAAAGCCTTATTGGAATGTGCATTATTATTGTTTGGTGCAGGCCTTTCATTTTGGAGAAGAAACTGTTGCTTCATGTCTAAATCGTGTGGATTCCATGATCCATGGGGATCTTGTATCTCAGTTATAGCAGACTCAAATAGAAAGGGATGGGCCACATGTTGACTTAGAAAACCACAAATTAACATGATCTATTTTGTGTTGTATTTTTACTCATTTTGCCTAAATATTTCCCAATTCCATTTTATTCTTATTTGGGCTGCACTCAGCCAGCTTGGGCCAGTTAACCCTAAGTTTGACACCTCTGCTATATCTTATCCAAATTAGTGGATGTCTCCCATTTTTCAGATGGGAAATCTGAGGACCTGACTTGATTATGGTGTCAGGGGTGGGATTTGAGTTGACATCTTCACCACTGTAGCTGCAGTTCACTATTCACTATACTACTATGTGTTTTTATGGTTTGCTCAGAATCATATCTTAACAAGCAATAAAAATGAGATTCACATCCAGATCTTCTGATTCAAAGAAGTCTCTACCATTACTCCTATATGGGCATTTAAAGATCCTCTTTAAAATGAAAGATTTGGACAGGATTAAATAATTTATGTTCTCCACACTCCCCTTTCCCTCACTAATCCAAATGGTAGGATAACCTTCCATCCCTTCTATCCCCAACTCTAGCTGTAAAAGCCAATTTCAGGGTGTCCACTGGGCATGCTCTGTTGGACTTTCTGACCCATGATTGTGGAGTGATTGGAGGGATGCAGTCTGGGTCTCAGAGGGTCAGATTGTATGAGACATTGTGTGTTCTCTGCTTCCCCAAAGTTGGTGCTGAGGACTCTCAGCTGAAAGATGGAGCCAGATATGGGAGGCAATAGCCCTGGTCAGACTGTCTGTGAAGATAATGGCTTAATTTAGGATGGGGCTTCCATGGAGGGGAGAGGCAATTCTTGGTTTGTCTCCAGTGATGAATTTTCTGCAAACGCTATCCTGTGTGATTCACTATTGTCAGCCATGAATCACCATGGTGGGAAGATGAGTTCAGTAACCTGGGAGTTCATGACATACACAATTTTTCCAGCTGGCCCCTGCTTCAAAGGGAAGGATGAAACTTCCCAATGCTGACAGAACCATTTCCCAGAGTTCGTGAGGTGCTGCCTATGGGTGAGTACAAGGGCATGTGAAAGGACTGGAAAATATAATGAAAAAGGTAGACTGAAGCCAAGTTATAAAGAGCCCTGAACCCTAGATTAAGAAATGTGGGATTTTATTCTCTGAGCAATAAGGAGCCCTTGAATGTTTTTGGGAAAGGGGGGAGGAGAGTACCATGACAAGAGTTTTGCTTTATGGAGACATCTGGAAGGGTGTGTAGGATGAATGAATTAGAATAAAAGAATCATAGGATTTAGAACCTATGTCCAGCTACACACATACGCTCTCTCTCCCTCCCTCATTTCCTCTCTCTCTCTCTCTCTCTCTCTCTCTCACACACACACACACACACATTCTGAGGAGGAAACTGAGTCACTAGAGAGGTCCAGCAACATGTCCAAGGTCAGACAGATATTTAGTAGCTGAACAAGGATTTTAGTCCAAATCTCCCTAAAAGTCTAGTGATATTTTTATGATACCATATTACTGATGGCAAGGTGGTTCAGTGGATAGAATACCGTTATCAGGAGTTCAGATCTAGCCTTGACACTTATTCTTAGCTGTGTGAACCCTGGGCAAGTTACTTTGCCTTTGTTTGCCTCAATTTCCTCATTTGCAAAATGGGAATGATGATAACATCTTCCTGCTAGGGTGGTTGTGAAGATAAAATGAGTTGGATAATATTTGTAAGGGATTTTGCAAACCCTAAAGCTCTCTATAAATGCCAACTCTTGTTGTTGGTGGCGGTATTACGTTTGCAAAAGAAAGACAACATAGGAAGCAAGGAGATCAGTTGGTCGTCTACTTGCAGAATAGTCCAAGAAAGAGGTAATGAGGGCCTGATCTAGAGCATTGGCAATGGGGATGGAAAGTAAGGAATGGGCATTGGAGATGTTGGAGTGGTGGAATCATCTGGATTGGCCATGGGACGTGAGGGAAAGAGAAGAGCCAAAGGATGGTTTTGGCATTTGAAACCTGAGTGACTGCGTCATTAACAAACATGAGAAGTCAGGAGGAGGGATTGTTTGACCTAAGACAGTTCATTTGGGACAATGGGTCATTCAAAGCAATGGGTTTGGTTTTTGGGGGTTTCTTTTTTTGAGCATCTAATACAATAATTGGTGTTTACTTAGCATTTCAAGGTTTAAAAAGCCCCTTGTAAATTGTTTCACTTGATGCACACAACATCCCTGATGCAACATATTTTAAAAATCTTTGCCTACACTTTTATCACCATAGGGAACTCCCTGTGTGGAAATTTTCTCTGTCTGTTATAGGTTTACAACTTGAGTTTTAGAAAGCTGACTGGAGTTATTGGGAAGTTAAGTGACTTACTCATGGCTGCACAGCCAGGAAGAGACTGAACTTGAAGCTGAGTCTACCTGACTCCAAGGCTGGTCTTCCATTAGGGGTACACTGGTGGATGTTTAACAATTGGCTTCTGAGGCGGTGGGTGGGGGGAACCAAAAGTATCCATAACATACTTTTAAGTTGAATCTGCATTATTAACATCTTGTCCATCACTTCCTTAAGTCTAGATAATCAAAAACCCATAAATCAAGCCCTGATCTGTACCATTTACTGATTTCGAAGGTGTAGACACTAACACTGAAAATTTAACAACCAGATCTCTTTACATGGGTTCAGATGGCTCCAACACATCACACCTCCAACTACTGTACCCACTGCTTCCCACGTGCTCTTATTATCCCTGTTTTATAGATGAGGAAACTGAAGCTTAGAAAAGCTCATAGAATAAATAGAGCATAGTCATACATCTAAGAGGTGCCACATCATACATTGAGTGTGATGTGGGAAAAAAAATCCAAAACCTCTTGTGAGGGAAAGGCACTGCCCCTAATCCTGGGGGCAAGAGAAATAACCTAGCACCACAGCTTCTGAGAACTGAGAGGAATGGTCAGTACACTTCTAGTGCTTTTCACAGATGTGAAGTCACTTTGTTAGTCTGGAAACATAAAAATGGATTATTTGTACTTTGGTTTGTTCAGACATGATTGTGTTGGCTATGGGATTGAAGACTGTAATTATAATTTGACTCATTAAACGTGCTTGTGAATGTTTTTCATTTGTTGCAAATGGAGCTCAGTGTTCCTACCCACAAAGGGATCAAGATTCCAAGTGTTTGCCAGTTGCTGTGGCATAGCAAAAACTCAAGACTAGAAAAAGTCGTCAGTTTTAAAGGGAAGTGATTGTGTCCTTTGTATCTGGGGGTCCCCACAGTAACAAGGAGATGTAGAAATAGTTTGTTTTCAGAAAAGGAGCTGGAGAAAAAATAGGGGGCTGGAAGCCAAGCTCAAGGGTTCTAGTTTTTGCCACATTGGGGCTTTATCTATTCAGGGCTCTCACTATCAGCACTTCCTGCTTTCCTGATGTTACACTTTTTTCTCCTTCTTGAGCTTCTGAGAATGGAAGGTTTGCTGGGACAGACAAGTTTCTCTCCCTTTTCGTTTGTTAGTTTATTTCTGGATTTGATGTGCTTGATTCCAAACAGAGCTCCAATTTCTTTGATGTGGGCTAAGGACTAAGTATACTAAAATAGCCAAGAAATAGGAGAATGCAGAGCCTGACAGAGAGGTGTGAGCTCCTTGAGAGCAGGTTCTATCTTTTGCCTTTCTTTGTAGCCCAAGCCCTCAGTGCCTGGCACACAGTAGGTGCCTAATAAGTGTTTATTGACTGACTGCAGGATACCAAGCTGCATGGCTGGACACCACACCTTTTGGGTCTTTATGCTTTGGATGAGGATTCTCAATTGAATGTTCATTTTTCTATGTTGCTTCAACATGAAAAGTGACATAATACAGAAAAGAGGATGAGGTTTGACATAAGATCTGGCTACATGACCTTTGGCAATATATTTAACTCCTATGAGTTTTGGTTTGTTTGTTTTTTCTCTTTGTAAAATTGGGACATAAAATTTGTTCTGTCTACCTCAACAGGGCTGATGTCATGATAAAGTGCTTTCTAAACTATAAGGTTATGTATAGATATGAAAAGTCCAATAGTCACTAATCAAATGATTATTCACATGACTATAATGTGTTAATCCTTGGGCAGTAAATCCATTAGCCTGATAAACATTTATGGAGTTCTTTTTCATCATTTTCCCCTGCAGGAAAAAAAAACTAAAGCTTAATTATATAAGTATCCTCATTACAAGAAAACTTGATAAAAGGAATAGGGAAAGAATATATTTCAAAATGAATTTGATCTAACAAAAAAGGCATCAATAAAATTTCTAAAAATAAACTTCATAAGTGGGATTGTGAATTTATAGGTATGGCTAAAAAGGTAACTCATTCATTGGACAGAAACAGGAGTTTCCAAATAAAAGAAAAGATCGTGTGTTCGAAGGTGGCTGCTGGTGATGCTTTCTGATATCCAAACCCAGCTCTATTTGATGTGATAAATAGCCAAGCAGGGGAGAAGAATGGAGGCAAAGTTCTTAGAGCTGTGGCTAAAGAGTTGGAGAGCCTTAAGAATTCTTAGTCTAAAGAGAAGTCAGGGAGAGACTCCAAGAATCAGGAGAGCCAAGGAAAGTTTACTGTTGACTCATTTTAGTTGTGTCTGGCTCTCTGTGACTCCATTCGGGGTTTTCTTGGCAAAGATACTGGAGTGGCTTGCCATTTCCTTCCCCAGCTCATAACTGAGGCAGACAGGGTTAAGTGACTTGCCCAAGTTCACACAGCTAGTAAGTGTCTGAGGTCAGATTTGGACTCAGGAAGATGAGTCTTCTTGACTCCAGGCCCAGTGCCCTATCCACTACACCATCTATTACTGTGATAGAAAAACGAACTATTAGGTGGGGACTAGCTCCCAATAGGTATGGTACTGTATGAATTAATTTGCTTCAATTGTGGAATCTACATGGAAAAATGGTTCAGGGCAATCCTGTCTCAAGGACTTAAAAACAGTTTATCTTTTTAAAAAGAAATGTCTTATGAGATAGATTTCTGCTTATGGTTCCTTGGCTCCTGGCACAGCAGGGCTGAGCTGACAAGGCCAACTTAACCATAGATGTCTGTTGATTTTCCCACCTTCCTTTGCTACAATGTCAGCATATGAGATCCCTAACCACAGCTGGCACTAGGCTGCTGATGTTTAGTCATTTGGTGTTGGGTCGCAGCAGGTTTGAATTGGACCAAAAGACATTCAAATGGAAAACATTAAAAAAAAAACTAGTCCCTAAGACCTCCAGATGTAAAACTTTTGAGGTTGGAAATAATGTTAGAAAGAAATAAGACCTTGTTTGGGAAAAATGAATGTGTAATATGCGGAATGATCCCTGACGTCCTGCCAGAGGGGATGATCAAAGGCGTATTTTTTTTCAACTGCTGACTTGTAATGGCTGATTAATAAATACGCCTGCATCTCTGCATCTTGGGGATTTCAGTGCAAAGAGTAACTGGGTTAACAGGGTGGAAGTTTTCTTGGTTTAAAGCCTTGTAGTCAGTGATGTTCTGAGGTCAATGTTTTGTAGACTATAAAATAGGACCTTTCAGAGATCACTTACCTATCTTTCAAGGTTTAACTCAAGTCTTATCTCTTCCATGAAACTCCTACATGTTTGACCTTGGACCAAAAAAGGCCAAACCTCCTATTCTTGTCTCCATGAAACTAGTGATAATGATGATAATTATGATGGAAACAGCTATGGTAGTGATGACAGTAGAAACAGTGATGGTGATGATGGTGATTCTGGCAAGGCCAATGACAGTAATGATGGTGAAGGTAGTGACAAAATGGATGGTGACAGTGAGGGTGACCACAGCCAAAGACATTTTGCTGATGAATATTAACTATGATCAGAGCTGGCCATATATGTAAGTGAACTAGACAGTCACCAGCATGGAAACAAAAATATCTGCCCTAGAAAATTATCAAAGTGCATGACATTCCCACCATTCAAGATTCCTTCCTTTGGCTTAAAGCATTTATGGGCCTGGGGCACAGAATCAAGACCAGGGAATGGATCCATGACTTTCAATTCATTTCAAGCCATTAGCTGTTAATACTTGAGTGTGAGTTAGTTTATAAGGTAACTTTTTTTTTTGCTTTTTTTTTTTTTGGAGGGCAATTGGGGTTAAGTGACTTGCCCAAGGTCACATTTGTGTTGATTGTCTGAGGCTGGATTTGAAGTCAAGTCCTCCTGACTCCAGGGCCGGTGCTCTATTCACTGCCCCACCTAGCTACTCCTATAAGGTAACTTTTAAAAGAAGAAATTAACTGAGAAGCTGACCCAGAGGAAAATAAATACAGAATTTCAGGACTGAAAAGAACCTCAAAGGCTATCTCATCCAACCTTTATTTGCAGAAAAATCCCATCCTTCCTTGACCTCCTTGTCGAGTGGTCATCCAGTCTCCTCTCTAAAACCTGAGTGAAGCAGAGCTCACTACATCTCTGGGAAGTCCCTTCCACTTGGGATAACACTAATTGTTAGGAAATTTTTGGTTTTTCTCCTGACATACATCCAGGATTTACTTCCCTGTAACTTCTAGTCTTCTACTCTCTGGGGTCAAACAAAACAAGTCTCATCCTTGTTCCACAGAATAGTCATGCAGATCCTCTCAGGCATTGGTCATAGTCCAAATCCACATAAGATATACTTCTTCCTGGCTGCCCTACTCTGGATACTCATTCTTCAAAACAAAAACCGCTTCCTGAAATGTGGTACCCAGACTTGAACACAATAATCTGAAAAGGTTCTTAGCAGAGCAGGTGATGGTGGGACCACCTTTTTCTGGACAGTGGCTCCTGATGCAAAGTAGGGCATTCACTTTGTTGAATTCCATGACATGCTATTGATTCATATTGAACTCACAACCCACTAAGACCTGCAGATCTTTTTCTCATATGAAATGTGATCAAAGGACACCACCATCACCCTGGACTTGTGCAATAGCTGCTTTTGAAACCTAGAGTAGAAGTTTCTTTTTATTCTCCTTAAATTTCCTCTTTTTAGATTCATCCTGTTTGTACTTGGCTGTTGAGATCTTATTGGATCCTGCCTCCATCATTCAACTTTTTGTCATGTGGTTTTGGGTTATTTGAATAGTTTATAGGACAGGTGAGGTTTGATTGAGAAAGAAGGAAGGCCTGGTTGAGGTTCCAACAGAAGGGTGACTGGGTAGTCATTGGGCATTCTTTCTTAGAACTGTGGGGAGTATTGGGAAGGGCTTGTAGAGAAAATCCCGGTATTACCAGGTAATCATCTGTCCATCCTTTTACTCTATTATCCTGTATGTCTCCTCCCTTTCATTGGAAAATTCCTAGAAAGAGTCCTCTTCACTCATGGTCTCTACCCCTCACTACCTTCTCGCTTCCTACTTTCTCGAAATCTGGCTTCTGAACCCACTGATCACCAGAAACTGCTGTGGTACAAGGGAAGGCGTTCGGAACTTCCCATATCTTTGAACCCTGGCTCTGCATGATGGCCTGAGTTTCTTCGTCTAAAAAATGAAGGGACTGGACTAGATGACCCTTGAGGTCCCTTTCAGCTTTAGATCTATTATCCTAAGTCTACCAAGCATCTCTTAACTGCTAAACAGCATGGACTTTTCTCATCCTACTTGACTGCTCTGAAATTCTGATGCTGTTTGTCATTCCTTCCTGGATAGACTCTCCTTCTCTGGATTATTATAATTCTCTTACCCCTTTATCAGGGTTATCTCCAGAGATTTGTCCTTGCTCATCTTCGCTTTTCTCTCTACACTCTTTCTTGGGGATCTTATCAACTCTCTTGAGTTCACTTACCATCTCTGTGGACCTGACTCCCCCATCTGTATCTTCAGCCCCAATCATTCTGCAAAACTAGTCACACATTGTGAAATTTCTACCAGATGTTTCTTCTTCTATGTCCCACAGGAATCTCAAGCTCAGCATATCCAAAATAGAATGATTATCCTTCACCATAAACCTATCCTTCCTGTAAATCTCACAATTTCTTTTGAGGAGACCGACATCTTTCACTTGGCTGCCAAAGTGATCTTCCTAACATGTAGATCTAATGGCTCCCTATCACCACCAGAATTAAATAGAAAATCCTCTGTTAAGTGTCCTGCCCCCTCCCCCATACTTATCTGCACATACTCTGAGATCTAGTGGCATCTCTGATCTCCCTGCTGTTCTTCACACAAGATGCTCCATCTCCCAATCCCAAGCATTTTCTTTGACTGTCCTCCCTGTCTGGAATTCTCTCCTTCCTCATCTCTATCTCCAACCAAGGCTCCCTTGGTTTCCTTCAAGTTGCAGTTAAAATCTCATCTACAAGAAACCTTTCCCAATCTTCCCTAAGGCTAGTATGCTTCTTCTGTCATTTCCCATTTATCCTGCAGAGATCTTGTTTGTATGTAGTTGTCTGCATGTTTTCTCCCCCTCTGGACTATGAGCCCCTTAAGAACAGAGACTTGTTTGCCCTTCTTTGTATTTCCAGAGCTTAGCACAGCAAGTAAGCTAGTCAGTGGTCAGATTTGAACTGTGGTCTCTCTGATTCTAGGCCTAGCACTCTATCCACTCCACCTCGACATAGTAGATGTTTGTTGGGTTATTGAGTAATTTTTCAGGGGCGTCCAACTCTTGGTGACCCCATTTGGGGTTTTCCTGATAAAGATACTGAAGTGGTTTACCATTTCTTCTCCAACTCATTTTACAGGTGAGGAAACTGAGGCAAACAGGGTTAAGTGACTTGCCCAGGGTCACATAGCTAGTAAGTATCTGAGGCCAGATACTTACTCACAAAGATGAGTCTTCCTGACTCCAGGCCTAGTACTCTATCCACTGACCACTGACTCTTCTTTCTCTTTTACCTTCAGCCCATATCCAAACAATAGTTAAATATTATTGATTCTACTCCTGAAACTGCTTTTTTCTACCCTCACAGCCATCAACAAGGTGGTGCAGTGGATAGAGCAAGGGTTTGGAGTCAGGAAGACCTGGGTTCAAATCCCACCCCAGATACTAGATGTATGACTGGAAAGTCACCCTCTATTTACCTCAGTGTTCCCAACTGTAAAATGGAAATAGTAACAGCCCTACTTCACAGGGTTGTTGTGAGGATTAAAGGAACACATATTTGTAAAGCACTTAACACAATGCCTGGCATGTAGTAGGCCCTACACAAATGCTTATTGTTTTCCTCTTCATTCCCCTTCCTATCTGACTATTCCAGGACCTTATCACTTCTTGCCTGGAGCATTTGAACAGCTGTCTAACTGGTCTCCTTAGATTCTGCTTCTCTTTTCCCCAGTTCATTCTCTACAAAACTGCCAAAGGAAGATGATTTCTTAAGGCTCAGGTCTGATCATGTTACTCCTGTAATCAAAGACCTTAAGTGGCTCCCCTTTGGCTGTTGGATGGAATGCAAAACTCTTCAGCCTGGCATCACTTAGCTCATTATTGGGATAATCTCAGCATCTTGTAGGGTTTCAGCAACCTTGCTTGTCCGCCTCATCACTTGCCTCTGCCTCTGTTTGGAGGGTGGGATCAGGAACTCCAAACCTCCATTTAAGGAGAGAACTCAGCTCGGTCATCCACCTCTTGATGAAATAATCATCTCAATCTCTTCCCCTTTACACTCTCCAGAGCTTTTATTCAGTGGATAGAGTGCTGATTCTAGAGGTCCAAACATCTGCCCCATCACTTACAACTATGACTGGACTGCACCAGCCTTGACACACAGACCTCTTCAAGACCCTCTTCCCTCTCTGGTCGGAGGGCAGAGAAAAGAAGCTCCTCCCAAAGCTTCCATTCAGGGAGGGGGCCCAGGCCAGAGATCTCTGCCTTTCCCACCTGCCTGCAGGCTGTACTGTTTTGGCCTTTATCGTGCCCCCAACAGGTACTTCTCCCCTTTCAACTTCCTTTTCTATGTTGTCTTCTCTTGTGATATTGCAAGCTTCTTGAAGGCAGGGAACTGCCTTTGTTTTTTGTGTTTGCACCTCCAATACTTAGCATAGTGCCTGGGCACATCATAGTCTCTTAATGTTAATTAACTGATGGCTCCTGGGGTCCCTTTTAGCTCTGAGTTTATGGTCCTATGATCCTATATCATTTGTTAAAGTGTAAGTGTACGAATCATGCAAGAAACAGCATTAAGCCATCCTCCATAAATAGACTACATAAATGTCTAACCTGACACCCAGTTACATAATAATCCCTATTTTATAGCTCAGAACACCTGCCCAAACCAAGCTGAACAAATTTCTCCCACTCACCTTGGGGAGCAGATTTCTAAACAAGCATAGGCATTAGTGGGAGGATGATGTTCTCTAGCATTTCCATCGATAGATTCATACCACTAAGCCTCACTCCCAAGGGCTCTGGGTTTCTCTCCCCTTTTCCAGCAGCCAAGGGCAGCCAAGAATGAAATCCCAAGGGGAAGTGAATGGCAAAGACCACTGGTAAAGCAAGTTTCATCAATGCCAATGGCTGTCTCCAATGACAGGTTCCCACAGCAATTAGGAGACTGTGTAGAGTTGCACCAGGCTTCTTTTGTATTGAAAGTATTTGAGGCTGAAAACAGTCCATTAATTCCTAGGGATAAGTCACAGCTGACATGTGTGCCAAGAGTGCTAATGGTAACTTTCAGAGAAAACATTTTTGCAAAATACTCTTGACCTCCTCTATGCGTCCCCTCTACCTCCAGGTTCAGATGTGAGCCTATCACAGAGGGATGGTTTTTCAGGAACATGCCCCATATATTTGCTTTGGTAGCTTTGCAGAAAATGGGTTGGAGAGAGGTCAAGACTGGAGGCAAGGAAGCATTAGTTATTATGTGATAAGAGTAATAAATAATGAGAGGTTAACCATGGTCTATGCAAGAGATGATGAGTCCTGAACTGGAGTGGTAGCCCTCTGAATAGAAAGGGTCTGAAATGAGAGATATTGTGGGGGTAGAAATGTGAAGATTCGGCAGCTGGTTGAATATGTGCAGTAAGGGAGGACAGGGAATTGAGGACAACGTCAAAGCTACAAACCTATTTTATTGGGAGGATAGTTGCTCCATCATTAGAAATGGAAGCTGAGCAGAGGGTAAGTTTTGGGAGAAAGGCAATGAATTCTGTTCTGGACATGTTGAGTTTGAGATGCCAATAATGTGATACCAAATTTAAAATTCCATTAGGGCCATTGGTGATTTGGGTTTGGAGTTCAAGAGGGATTAAGGCTAGATATATAGATCTGATATTCATCTAAATAGCAACTGATGAACTCACCAAGTGAAAAAATGTAGAGAGAAGAGAAGAGGACCTGAGACAAAGACTTGTGGTACACCCACATTTAGGGGGCATGTTTGGGAGCAGTATCACAAGAATCCAAAATGGCCTGAGGGTATCGAATGCTGCAGAGAGGTCAAGAAGGGTGAGGATTGAGAAAAACCATAAGATTTGGTAATTAAGTCAAGTTGACAAGGATCAATGCCTATAGAAGTTTGAGAGGTTAGAAGACTGGAAATATTGTGGTGCCCCTGACAGAAATTGGTAAACTGGAAAAAAAAAAGGTGTGTTTGAAGGAAAGTGATTTTAACCAATCTATGCTTGTTGATCCTTGATATTTACTTTTTCCCATATACACAATAAAAATAAAAATAGGAAGGGGTTAGGATTTACTCATCAGCCCCAGCCCCAGAGCCCCAGACTCAGCCACTGTGGTGATCAGGGGACAAAGTATGAGGGGATATGTGGGGTGGGGGGGGAGAGATAAAAATCTGGCTTATTTGGTCTCCATTCAGGGTCTCCTCTAGGAACATTGGAATGTAATTCAGGTTTAGGTTTCTGTGGAAAAGATAAAGGGGCCTGCAGCATTTCTGAAAGCATTTAGGTTAACAAGATTCCAAATATGGAGTCCTACCCCACAAAAAAGGGAAAGTATTTGCACTAAAAAGTTGATACCTTTCTTCCTGTCTGTATTCCCTGCTCCCCAAGGAAGCTACATAGTCCTCCAGATTTTTAGTACTACCCTGTAGAGGAGGCTTTCCTCAAATAGAACAGGATTTGGGGTTGATCGAAGTTCGTTGGGATCATCTACTAATCATCACAAGAGAGATTGTAACTTTTTTGTTAATTTTTTTTCCAGAGATTTAGGTGTGTTGAAAAACACTGGGAGGTGTCAATGGGAGGTTTGGCTTCCAGTGGAAGATTGGTCCTTTTGCTAGGAGAAAAGGATTTGACTTTACTTGTAGAACTCAGAGAGTCTGATCACCATGGATCAAATACAATATCATTTTCTTCTTAAAATGTATATGGAGAGAGGAGGGAAGAGGCAGCATCCCCAGTTCAGTCATATAGGTCCCCTCTTTACTTTGATTGTATTTTCAATCGATCAACCAATCCAGTGACAGGCTGTGCTGAGATTATCTGATGGTTGTTTTCAGGAGAATGTCTGCACTCAGAAATAGGTGAAGAGATGGAGATGGCCAGAGAAGATTTTGAAAGAGCTGTTCTAACACTAGTATCATGGACACCTCCCACCTGGGGGCCCTGAGCTCCAATTAAAACAAGTGCCAACATGTGTAGCATGAAATCTTGGTAACTGATACTGCAGCAGCCCAGACAAAGTTATAAAGTGTGGCATGGAGGCTATTTTTCCTAATACTTTAAAAAGTCTTTTGAAATTCCTGAAGCCATCTGGTACTCATTACACAACAATATAGCTGTCTCTTTAGTTCAAAAAAGAGTGAGCACTTTCATATTTCATTCTGAAGTGAAGGAATGTACCTTAAATACATAATGGTTGACACTGAGTTGGGTTATGGAACCCTTCTGCCCTCCAAAGTTTTATTCATCGTTCATTCACTCATTCATTCTCTGAACATTTATTAAACACTTATTGTGTGCATACTATTGTATTAGATAATGGCTGGCGTGGGGAGGAGATACAGAATTTTGATAAGGCATGGTTCCTTCCTTCGTGAATTTTTACAGTGTAATACAGGAGTAAGATACACACCCAGATAATTATGATATATGATGTTATGTAACTGCAAAGAGAGGAACAGAATAAAAAGGCACATGAGGACTGAGGCAGGAAATTATAACTAATGGGGGATCAAGGAAGATGGATCAAGTGGGAAGTGACATTCAATTTGGGCTTTAAAGATTGGAGCTTCATTCAGCAGGCAAAGAGTAGGTGGTAGCATACTCCCTAGACTGCTTGTGTGTAGGGAGTGGTAGGAGCAAAGGCATGGAGGCAGGAAAACTCAGAGTATATGTGTTGAGTAGACAAATTATCTGGAACAAAGAATAGATGAAAAGAAATAGGGAGATTGTGAGGCTCCTGAGTGTAGAGGGCCTTGAATACCACACAAAGAAACATGAACTTTTCATAGTTCAATCATTCATACATTTAATCAATAAGCATTAAGTTCCGACTATTAGCTAAGCACTGTCATAGGTGTTGGAGATATAAAAACAAAAGGGAGAAGAGTCAAGATAAGAGCTCCCATCCAAAGAGATGTATGTGGTGATGGTAATGAGGGCAGAGGGAGAACAAGGGAGAGGACAGAAACAGCATTGGTGATGGTGGGGGCAAGAGCAGAGGCAATAAGAAGAGAAGGAAAAAGTCTGGATTCTTTTGTCCACATCTTGGAGGACTTTCCGACTTTGGGAAAACTAGTAGGCTGTGCACCATGGCTCCATGTAGATCCACAGGAAACTGAAGAAAGAAAAGAAAATGCCACTTCCTGCCCCTCCTCTTCCCCCTCCAGGACAGTCTTCATATCCAGAACAATAAATGACTTCTGAGGGTTTCTGGGTTTCTAGGTTTCTATATGTCTTGTGGACTAGTTGTTGATGTTCCTATCCATTCAATAAAGCCTTAATAAATTAATTAAATGTTTATTTAGAGTTTTAACAAAATTTAATTTGTAATATTGTGAATTACAGAATATCTAGTCTTAGCATCCTGGAGAATACTACATATACATTGTCCTAGGTTTTCTGCATCGGGGTTATGAGATGAAAGTCAAAGACATAATCTCAAGGTATGTCCACATCCAGGGATTTAGAAAAGAATGGAAAGACCGAGAAAGAGTAGAGATATGGAAGAAAAATCAAAATGTAGTTCCTCTGAAACAGGGATAGGGTGATAACTATTGACTCTATCTGTGTGTTTGTGGGGGGGAGGAAGGAATGCACATATAGCACATTTTTAAGTTTAATCTGAAATATTGATGTTTTCTTCATCACTTTCTTAAATCTAGGCAATCAGCAAAATAACTAATCAGGCTCTGATTTATAACATTTGCTGATTTTTGAGATATAAATGCTCACATTAAAAATTTCAACAATCAACTTTCTGAAGCCTGGTCTGATTGGCTGCAGCACACCCCTGTACTGAAGCCAGGATCAGGCAGTGTCTAAGAGAAGGAAGTGGGCAAGTTTTTAAAAATCCGTGGAGAGGTCCAGGGGAGTGAGAGAATGCCTTTGGATATGTGGGTTAGAAGGCCAATGTTAACCTTTGAGAGAGCAGTTTCAGTAAAGTTGGTGACAGAAACAAAATGAAAGAAATTGTGGAGACACTGAAGACTGAGAAAGTAGAGTCTTCAAGGACAGACAACTTTATCAGGAAATTTTGTGGTGAAGGAGAAAAGAGATGGATTATGAAGTAGCTGAGTTCGAAGGGGTAAGAATGGTCTTTTAGGGCTGGGAAAACCCGGGCAACTTGGTAGGCAACAAGGGAAGAAATCAACGGAGATTGAAAGATTAAAGATGCTTCTGAAAGAAGAGATGATTTCTGGAGTAAGAGTCTGAAGGGGAAGTGGGAGGGAATGGGGTGAAGAGCCCATGCAGAATAATCCACTGTACTAAGGAATAAGGAAACAGATTTTTCTGTAGTATAATGGGAAAAGCACTGACCATAGGTGTAGAGGGGAGGGTTGAGGTATGCAATGAGAAAAGAGAAGGAAGAGTTAGGAACATGAAATAGGAAGTATTGAGAAGCATTGAGAGCCAGCTGAAGTTATATAATGTAGATTGGTAGGGGCTTGTCAGTTCAGTTTTGTGAGTTTTCCCAATGATTATTAGCAGTCCTGGAGCAGAAGAAAAATGTGATGGTGGGGACTAATAAGGGATGGAGATTTACAGTCCAGGGATGGCAGAAGGTTAGGGAGAAAAGAATTCCTGAGTATCCTCTAGTTAAACCTTAAAGTGGCAGACTGTGGGGCTAAGATGTAGCATGAAGGCAAGTGGAAGTGGAGGAAATGGTAGCATGGGTATTGGTCAGGGACCTGTGGTCACAACGAATGCAAATCACAAGTTTAGTGTAAGAGAGGAGAAGGATGGAAGGTTAGGATCAGGGGCAAATTTCAGAGTTCCAGATCTTGGAGTTGTTACACGTCTGAGAAACTATGAAGTCTCATGTGTGTACTAGTGCCAGAGAGTAGCTGAAAAGGAGTGGAATTGAAGAGATTAAGGAATTGAGAGATTATCAACATAAACATTGAAATCTCTGAGAATGATGAGTATTTGTACTTATATTTGTACACCCAGCACTTGGCAGTCTCTGACATATGGTAAAGACTTAGTAAAAGCTTGTTAATTGAATGACTAATGGAATAACATTGCCAAGAGAGAAGAGATGAGGGTCAAGGTCAGGAGAACACCCTGCCTTGGTGACCTCATCAGTTCCCATGGGTTCAGTTATCATCTCTATGCAGATGACTTCCAGAGCTAGATATACGACTATATTTTCTCTCCTCAGTCTCAGTCCTTCATTCCCAATTTACAACTGGACATTTCAAACTCCAAGTCCAATGGGCATCTCAAACTCAACATGTCCCAAACAGCTCATTATATCTCCCCTCAATTTTATCTCTTCTCTTAATTTCCCCATTTCTGTGGAGGTCAATAACATCTTACTAGTCAATTAGGTTCTCAATTTTGGCATAGCCTCAATTCCTCCAGTGGACCCTCAATGTCAGACTGTGCCCTCCATCACGTATATGTCCAATCAGTTGCCAAATCTTGTTCTTTATATTTTCACACTCTCTCTCACATTCCATTTTTTTTTCTATTCACACAACTACCACTCTAATTCAGATCCTCATCACCTCTCACCTGTACTATTACAATACTCTCTTATTTATTCTCCCTGCTTCCTTTTTCTCCACTCTTAAACTATCCTCTAACCAATCGATTAATATTTATTAAGCACCTACTATGTGCCAGACATTGTCCTAAGGGCTGATAATACAAAGAGGCCAAGGACAGTTCCTGTTTTCAAGGAGCCCCCTCCTCCTGTCCCTCCACTGCCCTGGCAGAAATCACTCCATAATGAGTTTTTCTAAAGTTCGAGTTGGATCATGTCCCTCTTTTACTCAATGAACACCGGTGGTTCTCTCTGACCTCCAAAATCAAATATCAGCTCCTCTGGCATTTCAAGCTCTCACAACCTGACCCATTTCTCCCTCTTCAGTCTCCTTGCACATTTCTCCTCTCCATGTATTTTATGGTTTAATCATACTGGATTACTTGTACTTGCTATTCCTAACACAGGGCTATTCATTTCCTGTTTCCATTCTTTGTGCTAGCTATCCCCCATGTCTGGGATGCTCTCCCTCTATCCATTTCCCCCTTTGGAGTACCAATAATTTGCTTAAATATATCTAGTTGGAGACCTTTTCATTGCACATGCATTTTTCTCATTTTTATTATTTTTTTCCATTTTTGCATTAATTTTGACCTTTGTCTAAAAAGCTGGTGGTCTGATTGTATATATTCAGCAATGACTACTACATCTGCAATGAGTTGTTTCCTGACCTTTAAAATATAAGCAATTTCTTTTTTTTGGGGGGGGGGGGGGGTCCTGATGGTATTTGGTGCTCATTATGTTTAGAACCTTCCAACTTTTTTGTGAAGATTTTCACAATGCATAGGTGTAAATTTCTGTGTGATCTACAAATCTTTGGCTTTTCTCATTCTTTACTCCTACACCATTTCTTAAAAACATATTTTTCATCATCTTCACTTACTCCCACCTACACATCAAAGTCTCCAAATGTCAAAGCATTCTTAGATTTAATTTGGAGGGTCAGACTTTCAAGCATCACATATATGGGGAACTGCTATTAATAGCATCCATTTGCTTTGAAGATGTTCTCATTTTATTTCTCATTAATAGACTTGACCTGCGTTGGATGGAGGGGCCAGTTTTTACACCATCAATGTCTTGACTTGATAATAAAAATACAGTTTTATATAATAATGTTCTTTAAACTACTTTGTTGGATTCGTGATCTAACAGATAAGGGTGCTTCCTCTGCCAGCAGAGCATGGAATGTCATGAATGCCTTCTTATTCCATTTGATTTTTTACATGTTTTTTTCCTTCATAAATTCTCTATAAAGAATAGACCCAACCCAGCAGGCCTTCCTTGGGGTCTTTTAAGAATTCATGGAGGGCAGCTAGGTGGCGCAGTGAGTAGAGCACCAGCCCTGGAGTCAGGAGGACCTGAGTTCAAAAATGACCTCAGACACTTAATACTTACTAGCTGTGTGACCTTGGGCAAGTCACTTAACCCCAATTGCCCTGCCTTCCCCCTTCCAAACAAAACAAAACAAAATAAGAATTCATGGATATCACTATAAGACTTGGGTTTATTGGCACCACTCACCCTCACAGCATGACCTTTCCACCTCCTTTTTTGGTTCCTTTAAATTGTAAGCTCTTTGCAAACAGGAACTGTCTTTTGCATCTTTTTGTATCCCAGCATTTAGCACGTTGCCCTTGATTGTCAGTTTTTTTGTGGGACATGGGTTCACCAAGGAAATACTTTTCCCGTCTTTGTCTTCACGTGGAATCATCAAATCTGCAGGATTTTTCATATTCACTACTTTGGAGAACCTAGGTTTGGGAATTTTGTGCATGTAGCTCAGTCAACTATTGGTAGCATGATAAAAAAAAAAGCTCCATATTTCCTTGAAACCTGTTCTAAGAAAAAAAATGAGTTTTTCTTGTATCTGACTTTTTGTTACCCCATTTTGGAATTTTATTGGCAGAAATACTGGAGTGGTTTGCCATTTCCTCCTTCAGCTCATTTGATAGACAAAGAACTAAGGCAAATAGGGTTAAGTGACTTGCCCAGGGTCATATAGCTAGTAAGTGTCTGAGGTCAGTTTTGAATTCATGAAAATGAGTCTTCCTGATTTCAAGCCCAATGCTCTATCCACCATCCATCTAGTTGCTAGTGTCTGAGTTGAGATTTGAACTCAGATTTCCTGTCTCCAGGCCCAATGCTCTGGCCACTGTGCCACCTAACTGTGCCCCCTTCCTGGCACTTAGTAGGTGCTTAATAAATGTTTAGTGATTGTGCTTGAGGATATCTTTTCTACCACCATTTGTCAGGTGGCAGCATAGGGTACTGGACAGGGAAAGGATTCTAATCTCTTACAAGCATTTGCATAAAGATGTTTCTGTGTGGATGCAGGCCTGGAGGCTGTTTGGCAACTTCATTGCTTATACCCATTTCTGGTTCATAGTGCAAGGGTTGAGAGGAGCACTTTTGGTCAGAAGGGAGTAGAAGACCTGAAGGTCAGTGTCTCTTTTGGTCACAAGGGATTAGGGACCCTGAGGAATAGTATCACTTCTGGCCCCAAGGGAGGAGTGGCCCTGAGGAACAGTATCAATTGCAATCCTAGTGGATCAGGGGCCCTTCCTGGGTAAGGATCAAAGTGCAGACAAGGAAAGCAGTAACCACACTGCTCCCCAGATCACAGCACCTTGGAGGCAGCCAAAACCTCCCAAACCCCCAGAACTGGTTCTGAGAACAGCAGTGTGAAAAAGCCTGCACCTTGACACAGTGCCCCTCACACTGCCTCCCCCCTCACTGAGAACAGAGCCTAACTTTAACATAAAGTTCAAAATCAAGAAATAGAATGGAAAAATGAGCAAACAGCAAAAAGAGAACCTGACCATAAAAGGCTATTATGGTGACAAGGAAGATCAAGGCACAAACTCAGAATTACAATGAAATCAAAACAGCTACAAGCAAAGGCTCAAAGAAAGGATATGAATTGGAATTAGCCCAACAACTTTGTGGAAGAGGTAAAAAGTTATTTTCAAAATCAAATAAGAGTGGTAGCAGAAAAACTAGATAAAGAAATGAAAGCAAAGGAAGAAAATTATGAAATGACAATTAACAGTTTGGCCAAAGAGGCATGAAAATACTGAAGAAAATAGCACCTTAAAAAACAGAAGTGGCCAAATGAAAAAAAGAGGAAGAATTCACTGATAAAAATAACTCCCTAAAAAGCAAATTGACCAAGTGGAAAAAGAGACACACAAGCTCACTGAAGAAAATTTCTTAAAAATTAGAATTCTACTAGTCAAAATTAATGACTCCATGAGACACCAAGAAACAACCAACCAAAGTCAAAGTCAAAAGAATGAAAAAAATAGAAGAAAATGTGAACTATCTCATCAGAAAAACAACTGACCTGGAAAGCAGATCAAGGAGAGATATTATTGTACCACCTGAAGGCCATGATCAAAGAAAGAGCCTAAATGGCACGTTTGAAGAAATCAAGGAGAACTACCCTGATGTCTGTGTGGGGTATGGGCACCCCAAAAATCCCCTACTCAGAAAAATTAAAAGTCAGAGATGTCTTGAGGACCAGGAAGTTTATTCGGTTCTCATGAGAAGAGGGCATCCCTTCCACCAGTATGAACCAGCAGAATGAGGCATGTTACAGAAGATGGCATGAGAATTTATACCCTAAGGCAATCAAGATCCCTCCCACTGCTGTCCCTTCTCTGATTGGCTGGGAGGCAGGCTTATAATCTGAGCACAAATTCTCCTCTAATGATAAGGAAGCCTGTCATTATCTCTCAGTGGCTGGGAGGTGGGCTTACAAAGAACAAGGAAATGGGGGATAGCCAATTCAAGTGTACCAGTCCTTATTTGGCAACCCCCAAAGTGAAGAAGGGAAAGGCTAAGAGTTTAATGCTGATTGACAGCAAGGGAAAGGAGGAAGGGTCCTGAACAATCTGAACAATTCAAATGTTCATGTCCTTATTTGGACAAAGCTAAATCGAGGGAGGAGCAAAAGTCACCAGCAAGGGTGGAGGTCAAAAACCCCTAAAGGGCCTAATGCTGATAAGGGTGTGGAGAACAAGGGTGGAGGTTGAAAGATTCCTGATGCTGATGTGGTAATAGTAAAGAGTGGGGGGAAATAAAGGGGATGGGGGAAGCTGAAACTCCAGCTTGCTCCCGCAAGAAAACTAATGGGCTGAGAAGCTTTAACCTTTCCCATACATGTCTTAGAACCAGGGGTCTAGATCCACCAATCAACAACTGAAAGAGATCCCAAAATGAAGTTACACACACACACACACACACACCCATTCAAATTTCAGAGCTTACAGATCAAAGAGAAAATAGCCAAAAGGAAATATTCAAATTTTTAAAAAGTCAAATGAATTATGGGAGGAAATAGTAAGATTATATTAGTGGGGGATTTCAAATTTTCCCTCTCAGAGCTAGATAAATCTAACCATAAAATAAATAAGAAAGAAGTCAAGGAGTTGAATAACATCTTGGAAAAGTTAGATATGATAGACTTCTGGAGAAAACTGAATGGGTATAGGAAGGAATGTGCCTTTTTACCAGCTGTATATGGCATCTTCACAGAAATTGACCATATTTTAGGGCATAAAAGCTTCCCAACCAGACAAAGAAAAGCAGAAATATTAAATGCATCCTTTTCAGACCATAATTCTATGCAAAAAATAAAAAAAATTCCAACAAGTGGCCATTGAAGCACAGATTAAAAATTTATTTGAAACTAAATAATCTAATACTAAAGAATGAGTTGGTCAAAGAACAAATCATAGAAACAATAAATGATTAGAGAATGACAGCTATGTGAAAATATTCCAAAATTTGTGGGGTGCAGCCAAAGCAGAACCTAAGGAAAATTTTATCCCTATAAACATGTACATCATTGGATGTATATATGTATCAGATTAATGTAATGTTCGACTAAAAAAAATAAAAAAGAACAAATGAAAAATCTCCAATTTAGCAACAAAATGGAAACTCTGAAAATCAAAGGAGAGATTAAATTCAAAGTAAAAAAAATTGAACCATAAATAAAACTAAGAGCTAGTTTTATGGGGGGGGGGGAACCTAGTATAATAACCATTGGTTAATTTGATTTAAAAAGAGAAAGAAGAACCAAATTATCACTATTAAAAATGAAAATGATGAATGTATCATCAATAAGAATGAAATTTAAGCAATATTAGGAGTTATTTTGCCTAATTATTTGCCAGTAAAACTGATAATCTAATGGATAAATATTTACAAAAATATAAACTGCATGGATTAACAGAAGAGGAAATAGAACACTAAAATAACCCTATCTCAGAAAAAGAAATTGAGCAAGTCCTCAATGAGCTCCTTAAGAAAAATCCCCAAGGGGCAGGAAGGTGGTGCAGTGAATACAGCACCAACCCTGGAGTCAGGAGAACCTGAGTTCAAATGCAGCCTCAGACACTTAACACTTACTAGCTGTGTGACCTTGGGCAAGTCACTTAACCCCAATTGCCCTGCCTCCCTCCCTCCTCCCCCCACCCTGGTCAAAAAAGCAAAAAAAAAAAAGTAGTGAATTCTATCAAACATTTGAGGAAAAATAATTCCCAAACTGTAGAAACTATTTGAAAAAAAAAATAAAGAAGTATTTCTACCAAATTTCAAATATGGTTCTAATATCTAGACCAGGAAGAGCAAAAAAAGAGAAAAAACCTATAGACCAATTTTCTTATGAATATTGATGCAAAATTTTAAAGTGAAACACTAACAAGGAGATTATAGCAATATATCACAAAGCTCATACACTATGGCCAAGTGGGATTTATACCAGGAATGCAGGGCTGGTTTAATATTAGAGAAACTATCAACATAATTGACCACATCAAAACCGAGAATAATAAAAAAAAAACATATATCAATAGATGCAGATATAGACCTTTCACAAAATACAATAGCCATTCCTTTTAAAAACACTAGAAAGCATAGAAGCCTTTCTCAAAATGATAAGTAATAGCTATCTAAGGGCAGGTAGGTGGTACAGTGGTTAGAGTGCCAAGCCTAGAATCAAGAAGACTCATTATCCTGAGTTCAAATTGGGCCTCCAATACTTACTATGTGACCCTGGGCAAGTCACTTACCTCTGTTTGCCTCAGTTTCTGGAGAAAGAAATGGCAAACCACTCCAGTATCTCTGCCAAGAAAAGCCCAAATGGGATCATGAAGAGTCACAAACCCCAAATGGGGTCACAAACTGAAATGATTTGGCAACATTTATTTAAAACCAAGAGTAATCATTACCTGTAATAAGTATCATTTTGAAGGTATCCCAGTAAGATCAGGGGTGAAGAAAGGATACCCATTTTCACCACTATTATTGAATATTGTGCTAGAAATGCTAGCTATAATAATAATAATACAAGAAAAAGAAATTGAAGGAATAAAAATAGGCAATGAGGGTTAGGGTTAGGAGGAAACTAAACTATTTCTCTTTGCAGATGATATGATGGTATACTTAGAGAATCATAGAAAATAAACTAAAAAGTTAGTTGAAAGAATGAACAACTTCAACAAAGTTTCAGGAGATAAAATAAACCCACATAAAGCATTAGCACTTCTAGATATTGCCAACAAAACCAAACAGCAAAAGATAGAAAGAGGAATCCCTGTAGACAATTGAAAATACTCGTGAATCTAACTGTCAAGAAAAACTCAGGGATTATAGGAACACAATTACAAAATACTTTTCACTCAAATAAAGACAGATCTAAATAATTGGAGGATTATTCATTGCTCATGACTAGACCAAACCAATGTAATAAAAATGATAATCCTACCTAATTTACTTATTCAGTGCTATACAAATCAAATTACCAAAATTATTTTATAAAGCTAGACAAATGATAACAAAATTCATCTGGAAGAACAAAAGTTCAAGAATATCAAGAGAACCAATTAAAAAAAACCATGGAGGAAGGTGACCTAGTAGTTCCAGATTTTGAACTATATTGCAAAGTGGTAATCATGAAAACAAATTGGTTCTGGTTAAGATTTGAGGGATGCATCAGTGGAATAGATTAGGTATACAATATGCAGTAGTTAATGACCATAGTAATCTAGTCTTCGACAAACTCAACGATTGGAGATTTTTGGGTAACAGCTCACCATTTGTCAAAAATTGCTGGAAAAAATGGAAAGCATTTTGTCAGAAATTAGGCATAGACCAACATCTCACACCATATACCAAGACAATTATATCTTATCTTGGATAATGATAAATGGATAAATTATTTAGATATGTGATTTAGACATAAAGGGTGATATCATAAGTAAATTAGAGAAGCATGGGAAAATGTGCCTATCAGATTGGATAAAGGGAAGAATTTATAATCAGACAAGAGATGGGATCACAGGAAGTAAAAAGATAATTTTGATTATGTGACATTAAAAAGCTTTTGCACAAAAAACAAAACTAATGCATCCAAAATTAGAAGGAAAACAGGAATCTGGGGGAAAATCTTACATCAAGTTTCCCTGATAAGGGTCTCATTTCTCAAATACGTAGGGAATTGAGTTAAATTTATAAAAGTAAGAGTCATTCCTCAGTTGATAAATGGTCAAAGGATATGAACAAGAACTTTTCAGAAGATGAAATCAATATCAATAGTTACATAAAAAATTCTCTAAATCACTACTGTAGCAGCAAGCACCCCAAGTGTCCTCAGGGTTTGCTGCCAATACAGGTTCTTGGATCTGCTTTGATAAAGGAAAGCAACTCAAAATGGGTTAACAAGCTTACTTTAATCAGTCAAACATGTATCATTTACCTCGTTCAAGGGAAAAAGGTCAGCACCCTGAACTTCAAAGTATACAGGAAGAATTATCAAGACAGAAACAGATCAAGTAGACAGATTTCCAAACTGTTCAACCATTACATCCATACCAAACAACATCTGGATTTCAACATCTGGGTTTCAAAGCTGGAGGGCTCTGGACAACGGCTTCCCATAATCCAGATCAAATCACAGAACACTTCTCAAAGTGAGCCCCAAAACAAAGCTACACATCAGGGCGTATATAGCCCTCTACTGGCTCAGAGAATGTAACAACCTTATTGACTCACTGGCCAATCAAGAAGCATCTACTGAAAAACAAGCCTCTCACCCCAGGCTCCAGGTGCACTTTAGCCTAGGGGCAGGGAAGATCTTCAAAATTTACATTCCCATTACAACTACTGATTAGAGAAATGAAAATTAAAACAGCTCTGAGGTACCACTGCACACCTATCCAACCATTCTGGAGAACAATTTGGAACTATGCCCCAAAACCTATAAAACTATGACCCAATAATTATGACCCTTCGACCCAACAATTCCACTACTAGGTCTGTATTCCAAAGAGATCAAAGAAAAGAGAAAAAGATTCACGTGTGCAAAAATATTTATAACAGCTCTTTTTGTGATGGCAAAGAATTGGAAATCAAGGGAATACCCATCAATTGGGGAATGGCCAAACAAGCTGTGGCAGATGATTGTGATACAATACTATTTGTCCTATAATAAATGATAAGAAGGATCATTTAAAAAAACTTGGGAAGACTTGAACCCATGCAAAGTGAAGCGAGCAGAAACAGGAGAACATTGTACATGGTAATGTTATAAGGAGGATCAATTTTTCAAAAATTTAACTACTCTGATCAAGATAATGATCCAAGACAATTCCAAAGGACTTGATGATGAAATGATGGAAAATACTATCTACTTCCAGAGAGAGAACTGATGAACTCTGAATTCAGATTGAAGCATACTTTTTTTAAACTTCATTTTTTCTTGTTTTATTTTTTGTCTGTGTTTTCTTTTGGAACCTGGCTAATATGGAAATATGTTTTGCATGACTTTACATGTATAATCAAGTTGCTTCCCTTCTCAGGGAGGGCAGAAGGGAAGGAGGGAGAAAGAATTTAGAACTCAAAATCTTTTCAAATGTTTGTTTAAAATTTTACATGTAATTGGGAAACATTTAATGAAATAAATTTTATATATGCATGCATACATATATGTTTGGATAGAGAAATAGATGGATAGCTAGATGATATATAGAGAGATAGAGATAGATAGGTAGATAGATAGAGAGAGAGGTAGATAGGTAGATAGATAGATAGATAGATAGATAGATAGATAGATAGATAGATAGATAGATAGATAGATAGATAGA
>NW_027185761.1:13521497-13526946 GCF_028583685.1 Petaurus breviceps papuanus | reverse complement strand
AGATAGATAGATAGATAGATAGATAGATAGATAGATAGATAGATAGAGGGGTTTTTTGTGTATGTGAAAGGGATCTTTTGTCCTTTGGGTAGTTTTGGTTGGGTGGGGAGGAACATGGGGAGAGGGAACAAAAGTAGCCTTCTCTTTATTTTCTTCCCCACATCCAGTTCTATAGTCCCATGATCATATGATACTCAAATTATAATGAGGCAAAGGCTTCTGGGACCGCTATACTCCCTTGAGTGTTGCCATAAATCCTTATCATCCTTCTCAGCACTCCCCTCAGTCAGTCACTATTTGGAGGTCCACAGTGAAAAAATGTTCTGTTTTGAGATTTTTAATGTAAGTTCCACAGGGGGATGGGCTCTTGGGACATACATGTAGAGTAAAGAAGCATGCTACGTTGTGTGATTTATTTCTATTAGCCCTTTGAAGACTTCTTGAGTCCTATGGGGATTTTCCTGGCCTGCTTTGGGGAGGGTGTGGCCCACTCTGGAGAGTGCTTATGTGTCATTCCATCCCATCACATCCCTGAACCCACATGACTGCTTTGGAGCCTAAACCAAGATTGCCCAAGAATCTGGAATTGTGTAAGCTCAGTGCTTGGGGGTGGGGGTGTAAAGTGAACTTTTGCCTCTAAATCTTGCAGAACTGCATACATCAGGGATCAGGGGGCTAGAGAGGCAGAGGAGGGGGAGGCAAACTTCCCCCAGAGTTCATTCTGAGTCTAACCAGGACCAATTTGGATATTTCATCCCTCCCCACCCCCACCTGATCTCAACTACTCCTATATATTCAGCTATCATTCTATTGGGATTATTCCAATATCTCCAGCCTGCTGTCTCTTATGAAAACAGACTTATATTTCTATCTCCACTTGGATGACCCACTGATACCTCTAGCTCAACATATCTGAAGTTGAACTAATTATTATCTTCTTCTCACCTCCAAATGTATATCCTTTGACCCAACAATTTCACTACTAGGTCTGTATTCCACAGAGATCAAAGAAAAGAGAAAAGGATTCACGTGTACAAAAATATTTATAGCAGCTCTTTTTGTGATGGCAAAGAATTGGAAATTGAGGGAATGCCCATCAACTGGGGAATGGCCAAACAAGCTGTGGCACATGATTGTGATAGAATACTATTTGTCCTATAATAAATGAGGAGGAGTATCATTTCAAAAACACTTGGGAAGACTCACCTCTTCCAGATTTCCTAATTTCTGTTGATGGAGCCACCACCATCCCTAGTTTATTCAGTTCTAAAACATTGACTCATTCTCCTTTGCCCCACATGTCCAATGAGTATCCAATTACTTTACATTTTACCTCTACAGTATCTGTCTTCCATCTAACTCCTCTTTTCATTCTTATTGCCACTGTTTTGTATAGGCCCTGGTTAAACTGGCTTGGACTGTTGCAAAAGTCTTCCTGCCTCTCGGCTCTTCCCCCTCCAGTCTCTTTCATGTGCTGGTGGATTCCTTTTTCAAAGCAATGTTCTGATCATTTCACTCCCCTTTTGAAATACTATCAGAATTAAAATCAAACTTCTCATTCTAGAATTCAAGGCCTTACAGGATTTTATTCCAACATCTTCTTCCAGACTTATTTCCTACTATTCTACTTCACACATTTTATACTTCAGCCAGACTGTACCATGGGCTATCCCCTTACTTACCTAATGTTCTTATAACCATATGTTTCTCACTGATGTTGAAATATAACCCTACTCAAATGCTCCTTCCTCCATGTGTGAAGTCTCCCCAGGTTAACTCCAGCTGGACAGCAATTTTTCCAACTCTGAATTTCCTCAGCTCTTTGTAAACTCCCTTTTTTCGTGGTACATTTCCTTCAATAAGCTTGTATGGTACTTATCTGTGGGCACATCTGATCTTTCTTTCCAGAAAGTATTCTCTATAATAAAAGTATAGTAAAGTAAAACATAATAAAACATTAAAGACTTCTTAAAAGAATGAGTGAGGGAATGAATGATAAAGAGTGAGGATTGTGTCTTTTCCTCAAGTCAACATGTCTTTATAAAGTAACTACCTTCTGCTCAGCCACTTTGAATGAGCAGGGAGGAAGACACAAGAGGAAAATTTAATTCAATTCAATTCTTCCTTTGTTAGGAAGTTACAATCTTCACATGTCTACAATCTTGCTACAGAAACAAAGCATATAAATGCTATGAGCTATGAATACTCTGACAAATGGGTTATGCATGTAAAAATACTTTGCGAACTGCTTTATAAATGTCAGCTATAATGATTTGATAACTAGATTGAATAGTATAGCCATTACCTTCAATAGTAGGAGGAAAAAGATTTAGATGAGAGGAAATAAAGTAGACAGAACATCAGACTAGGAGTCAGGAATCATTGGAGTCATTGGTTTTTAATTCTGTCTTAAACATTTTCTGTGTGCTTGTAGGAGAGCCACTTAATGTCCCTGGATCTTAGTTTCCTTATCTTTAAAAAGAGGGGGTTGAACTCTAAGGTTCCTCCCAATTCTAAGTCTGCCATCCTCTGATCAATATGGATTGGATAGTCAAAGAAGGCTTCTTGGAGGAGGTATCCTTGAAGGGTAGATATTTCTACTTAAGGGGGAGGGAGATTGGGAAAATAAAAAACTGAAAGGGACCATAATTTTGTGGAAAGATGACTGGATTTGGAGTCAGATAAACTAAGTTCAAATTCCTGCTCTTTTTAATGGACATATGACTTTGGGCAAGATATTAACCTCTATGGGCCTCAGTTTCCTTTTTGTAAATAGAGTAGATGACCTCTGTCTTTTATAACTCTAAATCCTATGGTCCTCTGACAATCATATTTAGAGGAAGAGGAAGAGGGAAGGAGTGGAGATATTTCCTCTGGTTTCAGCCTATGTTTGATTAAAAGACTGGAGAGGTGGGGGTAAGGACTGGGAAGGAAAAAGGGTTTCCTTTTCTTCCAACCTTCTCTCAGTCTTCATCCCAACTCTGGCCTCAGTCTCAGAACTTGGGCAGCTCAGTCTGCAGAAATGCCTTTCAAATGAGCTGCAGAAGGGGTGAGGCAGGTGGGGTCCAAACATCAGTGCCTGCTTTATAAAAGGTTTCTATGCTAGGATGCTAGAGTGTTGTTTTTCCCTTTAGAATTGAAAGTCAAATGATTTTCCCAAGGAATACTCTGACTTTTAAATTTTTTTTAACCAAAATCCTTCTGTGGTCTAATGCTTTGAGTGTGTCTATAGACACAGGCCAAATGAAGGGCGGAGTGGGGAGAAGGCTTGGGAGAGGGGAAAGGGAAGAGAGAATTCAAGTCACTGAATTTTAAGAAAGCTTGCTTTCAGACAACCAATTAGTAACTAGTTATTGTTGAAGTTTAGCTGCTCAGAGGAAAAAGAATAGCAAAAGATTGTTTACTGTTTCAGGCTAGACTGTCTCCCTTCTCTTCTCCCTTTTCTTCTTCCTCCTTTCTGCACTCTCTCTTCTTCCCTTATCCCTCCTCTTCTCCCATCCTTCTGCCCTGTCCCCTCTTCCCTTCCATACCTCATTCCATCCTACTTTCCCTTTCCTCCCTTCTCTTTCCCTTTTCCTCTGCCCTTTACCTTCTTTTATCTTTCCCTCTCTTCTAATTTCTTCATTTTCCTCTTCAAAAAAGCACTCCAAACAACCTTGGGCTGGCTCTAGGTGACCGACCCCATTCCCTGGAACCTGCTCTGGTGTGGTTTCCCTTCTTCACTCTTATGCCTGGCGCAGGCCAAGTCGGAGCTCTCATGTCCGCTTTCCATCCAACTAAATGCCTTTGTCTTTTGGTCTAATCCTGCTTTGGTGTTTCACGCTGACTTCTGGGCTTCCTACCTGACCTCTACTGAACTCCTTCCTTCCCACCACAGAGAACAGGCATCTCATGACGCCCTGTTTCTCTCTTTTTGCCAGACAGAGCTGCTCACTTCTCCTAACATGTTAATCCTGGTTTGCATCTGTTTGACATTGGAGAAAAATCTTGCAAATGAAAACTCTTTGGCATGGGCTTTGGTTGACACCAGAATGATTTTTCCAGGTCCTGACATTCCATCTTGTAAGATTCCAGTAGACTTTTGGCAAAACTCTCTTGTGTATCTTTGGATACAACACAATATATTTGGAAACTGCAAAGTTACGTTCTTTCTGATCATTAAGAGAGGTAAATTCTCCATGTCCCACTTGATTTGGGGGAGAACAGTCTGATTTAACTTTGTCAACATGCTAATGCATTCCAGAGAGGCAGCAGAAAGGTTTTTTTCAAATTCAGTTTTCAATCTGAGTCCTATGGAAAACCTTCTCTCTTAATGACAAGTTGACCACAACAGTGATTTTTTTTTGATGGACGGAGATCCCATTAGTTTTCCCTGGAGGGATTTATTTTTGTGGAATGAACAATGTTAGGCCTGCTTTTCATTACATCGTCAGCAGCATGGGGTAAGGAAAAAGCTGGTTGTGAAAGATGGGCTGATGGCTCTTAGGGAAGAGAGGACTCCCCAGGAATGGAGGCATTACTGGGAGTCAGGCAGAGACAATGGGGGTGAGGGGAGAGTGAGAATTGGAGAGTAGTGGGTAGATGGGCCTTTGAGGAAAAGAGTTGGCAGAAAAGGTGAGGGTTTTTTTTAATGTTTAAAATTCTCAGTTGCCAAATGAAAGGATATTCTACAGCTGTCCTCTAAACCAATCACTTCACATACAGAAGCTGATCTGAAGGACAGCAGATGGAAACAAGAGACATGATGAATCCTGGATTTGGGTCCTGAACAAAGACAACTGCCATGGCAGTAGGTTGGTTGAGGGGTTGGGGTGAGAAGAGGTTGAGCTAAGAATGTAAACCAATGATAAGATCCAAAGGTTGACTGAAGAGCTTGAATCACCACCACTGATCATCACCATTCCAGTTTAGGAAGCTAACTTTCTTTAGGGAGTTCTGAGGCAAAACTGTTAAGGTCACTGATCTGTCCTCTGGGACATCTGGGGTTAGCTTTCTCAGGAAGAATGTTCCTCCCTGAAAGGAGGTAGAGACAAAGAGGGAAATGGGAAATTTTGCATCTGAATTGGTGTACCATTTACCTGAGGATTCTCTAATTACCCATTTGACCCAAATCCCAAGAAAGGAGCCTTCAGATGAAGAAGGATAGACTGAGGTTTGGTACTTGGAGGCAGCTCAGAACAGTCCTCCTTCACTCAAATCAAAGTCAACTGCAAGTCGTGTCATGATGTCCCTGATGCCATGGTCCTCTTCAAAAATGAAGGACAAACACAACCTGTGAGCAGACCGAACTGCCTTAATGGGGAGCCAGCTAGTTGGGTAACTCAGCTAGTCCTCTTCCTCTCCTTCTCTGTTTCCTTCTCTTCTCCAAAGGGAGGTAAAATTTGATGGCCAGAAGCTGCCCAATTAACTCGGGGCTTACTGAATAGATTCCTTCCTTCCTTCCTCCTTC
>NW_027185761.1:13486598-13521097 GCF_028583685.1 Petaurus breviceps papuanus | reverse complement strand
TCTTTCTTTCTTTCTTTCTTTCTTTCTTTCTTTCTTTCTTTCTTTCTTTCTTTCTTTCTTTCTTTCTTTCTTTCTTTCTTTCTTTCTTTCTTTCTTTCTTTCTTTCTTTCTTTCTTTCTTCACAAAACCTTAAACCCAGTTCACTCTGAAGCTCATAGATTGGACCACAACAGGTCCCTTGCAGTAAATGTCAATGGTAACTTTCTCTTTGGAACAGAAACCCTGGGGGCCTTCCTCCCCCGACTTGATATTAAAAAGGCCATCCCTTGACTCTCTTCTTAAAGAGGTCTATTCACTGAATTAGTATGACCTCACTCTAAGTGAGCACCTGAAAAAGCCTTAGTCTAAAAAGGCCAGGTTCTCCCATTGCATCCTGGGCCATCTCCAGTCATCCTGATGAATATCTGGTCACTGGTCTCGGATGGCTCTGGAGGAGAAAGTGAGGTTGGTGACCTTGAACAGCCCTCCCTCACTCAAATCAAAATCAACTGTAAGTCATGTCATCATTTCCCTGATACCATGGTCCTTTTTCACAACCAGTTTCTGAAAGAGGTAAGGATCTTCTTATCTGGGGATCTCTTCATCTAAAGAGGTATTGCTTTCCTGTTCTTGGGGGTGGGGGTGAGGAGAGAAGCAGGAAAAGAACTTTTCTTGGTTTAGAGTTAGGGAAAAGAAGAAATGTCCTCTAGAACACTAAGATAGCTCAAGTACTCTAGGTATATCCAACTCCCTTGATGCTAGGTGGGCTCCATGGAGTCTCAGACAAAGTCTTAATGATCCAGTCTGTCTCCTCTGATGATGTAAGAAATGACCAACTCACCAATAATAGCCTCTATTATCTTCTTAAATTAAGGACTATTTACAGGGTGATAGAATTTAGAGCAGACCCTACCTTGTTCTGCTTTCAGGAAGAATGCAAAGACTTCCCAGACCTACTAGACCAAAGGCCAGGAAAGGCAAAGTCAATGAAGGGACAGAGGCCAAAAGTAGCACCTGTCTGTGGCATTGGCTATGAGAAAGAGATAAAGGGAGCTTCTTACATGAGTGGTCACTCAGTTGCTCCAACAAGACTGTTGCAAAATGGGGTTAGCTTTCTGTCCTCTAAAGGAAGAGTTCTTAACCTGGTTAGGGGGGAGTACATTACAGAGAAGGGCTGGGATGTGATTCTGCAGGATCCTTTGCCCCTTAGGAATCCCAGTCCATCTACCCAAGTTTCTTGTCTCTTTCATAGGACAGATTAGAAATCAAGCTGCTGGGGAACTAGGGTGTGTGCAGGTAACACAGGGAAGGGCATTGGAGGACCAGACAGGAGCAGTGAGGCTCACAATACCAGTTATGATCATAATTCTTTAAAACTTGCATCATTTCTGCCCTTTTGGCATTCCCAGACCTGTAGAGAGGAGACCATTTGCTTCCAGCCTCAGCAAAGCAAAGGGTAAGAGAAGGGGACCCACTGTCAGTTCTGTGTTGAAGACTGGTCCGAGGAGGAGGGATCTGCTGTTGTCCTCTCTGTGTGGCGTGATCCTGTGGTTGTAAAGTTGAGGTCATGTTTGTTTGGAAGAAAGTGTAGTCATTTGATCTTTCTCCCAAATAACCCCACCCTTCCTACAGCTACTGTGGTTCTAGCATCTGTGGTGGCTCCACAGCCTGAGGAATGAAGCAGCAGAAAAGGGGAATCTCTCCTTGGTTTAGAAGTAAAGAGAAGGAAGCTCTGGTATGCTTGAACAGGACCAGGTTCGACCAATCAAAAAATAACAAGAATTCTTTAAGTGTTCACCGCGTATCAGGCTCTGTGCTAGGTGCTGGTGATAGAAGCAGAAAGAATGAAACGATCCCAACTCACAATGAACTTTCATTATTTTGTATGATAGTAAGTAAAGCCCTAACTAGGGTGGAGCCATGGAGGGCTTTTACCCAGGGTTCTAATACATAAGAGGTGCACTTGCGGGGGAATACATTTCTTCACCAAGGCAACCTGGCACTTTTTTTTTTTATCCCTTCCTCACAGTATGCAACACACAACAGGATCCCTGTTCTCTGTCTGCACCCGATATCCAGGGCCTCTGACTTTTCACTGGGGTCTCTGCCACAGTGTGATCAGTGCCCTCACTGTAAGCCTGGCTCACCCCTAGGATGCCATTGCCAGGGTGTCCTCCTTCTCCCCACCAAGGGAGCACAAGTCATTTTCAATGGCAGATGGGTTGTTGTTTTTCTCCCAACCATGCTGACATTTGAATTATCTTTTGTACCCTTCTAGACCAGCTAAGTCCACCCTCCCCCTCCCTTGCCGCCCAGTGTTTGTTCTGCAGTGCCATCGGAAAGGGGTCAATTCAAAAAGACATCCTGGAAGACACATTCTGTGTGGATGTGCACTATGTTACCTCTCACTTTTATCAGAGGAATGAAAAGTCACCCGTCCTGGTTGCAGTTTCCATGTCTTATTCAGATTCGGCATTTTTTTTTTACCATTCTATCCCAGGGTATGTTTCTACTTCTCGGAGCTGAAGCATTGCACTATCCCCAATCCAATTCTCTGAGATCCCTAAAGTCTCAAAGAGTTCCTGAGACTCAGAAAGTGCAGCAGAAGGAAGGATGGGAGAGTTAGACAATGAATCACTTCTTATGAGACAACAAACATTCTTGGCCAACTGAGAAGACAGTTTGAAGTCAGATTTATGGGACTGGATTAGAAGGACCCTTAGCACCAAGGGGCATTTATATGGTACAGTGGATAGAGCACTGGGACTGGAATCAGGAAGACTCATCTTTCTGAGTTCAAATCCAGCCTTGGATATTTACTAGCTATGTGACCCTGAAAGTTACTTAACCCTGTTTGCCTCAGTTTCCTCTTCTTAAAATGATCTGGAGGAGGGACATGGCAAACCACTCCAGGATCTCTACCAAGAAAACCCCAGATGGAGTCACAAAGAGTTAGATCCAGCTAAAACTAACAACAATAGCACCAAGTCAAAAAAAAAAGCACAATTACAAGGAGACACAGGATGAAAAGTTCCTATCAATGAGGCTTGCTGATACATTGGCTTGTATTAAGAAGTGGTCTAATGCTCCAGTAGTCAGGTCTCTTTCATGCCTCAGAATTCTTTAACTCACATATATAAGTCATGGCCCCAACCCATAAACTCTGGGAAGGTTCAATTTCGGGAAACTTTTCAAAATTCTTCTTTGACTCATGCCCCTGGTAACTCAGACTATAACTGGAATTCAAGTCTCTAGAGATATAGAGTAAAAGGGTTCCTCAACTCCCATGTAAATGCAGCAAAAGGAAACAAACGATTTCTATCAGACGATAGTTTTGATTTCATTCTATAGAAAGAATGCAAAAACCTCAAAGGATTCACAGGAGCCACAAGAATTCTCCTTTCTTCTCCACTGAGTCCGATCTTCTCCCAAGGACCTCTAGTCTTTTACACTGCTAATTCTCCACCAAGGCTGGGCTTCCCCCAAAAAGGTCATGCCCTTGGAGTTGCCAGAGGCTCAGTCCTTTAGCCTCTGGTCTACCACAGGGACTTGGACCATCTTTCAGACTTTCAATGCTACTTGAAAGTTGGGGAATGGGAATTTTCCACTTGGGACTGGTAGACAGTCCACCCCTTCTATTAGGACTTACAAAGTCCACTTAACTCATGACAGTAGGAGAAGGCAAATGAAGTCTGTTCCTGATGGCTCCTTGGCCTCTGGGCAACATGCTTGTTTTTTCTTCTCTTTAGGAAATGTGATTTCTGCAACTTGAATGGAACTCCTTTTCTTTCCATAAAAAAAATAGCTAGCCTTTATATCATGTTTAAAGATTGGCAAAGTGCTTTATGAATCTCATGTTATCCTCATAACAACCCTAGGACAGAGGTGCTATTATTATTCCTATTTTACAAATAAGAAAACTGAGGCAGATAGCAATTAAGTGAATTACCCAGGGATTACTGCTAGTAAGCCTCTGAGGCTAGACTTGAAGTGACTCCTGATTCAGGTCTCTGTCCATTGTACCCCCTACCTGTCTCACTAAAACTAGTTCTAGGGATTGAAAGTTATCCAGGAATTTTGACCCAAGGATAGGTTTCACTATGCTGCTGTCATCTCTGGGACAAAGTGGTTCCATGGGGAGGGATATTTAGTTAGAAAAGTTTGACCTTCCTCAGAGACCCAAGCCCACTCTACTCTCTGTGCTCAGCTCTATGTGGATGTTTCTGACAGAGGAGTCTGCTTGCTTTTATAAGCCTGAGTTCTAAGGTTGCAACTCAGATGTACCATAACAGTAATTCAAGCAGTCACTCTCAATGAGGGGCCAATGGGTCAATGATCACTCTGGTCAAAGTTACTCCCCATACTACATCTGATCACAGAGTTGTCTTCAATCAATTCAACGTAGAGTCAATGAAGATGTGTATACCATCCTGAGGGAGAAGCCTTTAACTGTCAGAACAAAGGCTTTAATCTTGAACCTTGTTGACTAGACAACTAGTACTGGTCACATTCCTTTACATGTAAAGCAGATAAATCAACTAATTAATTAAGAAGCATGTAATAAATCCTATGTTCCAGGCACTGTGCTGGGTGCTGGGAATAGAAAGATAAAGCACTTATGTAACACAGGTATGGGACCACCGTCCCTAGGGTCAGCTGTCTAGAGTGTGGCTGGCTATGTCTGCCCTCCAGAGCTCTAAGGATAACCTCTGAAGGGCTCTCTTAATTGCCAAGTCTAATGTAGCCTTTTCTTAATCCTCATCCCTCTTGAATTCTCTGCAGGTTTTGACATTGTCCATCACCCTCTTCTCTTCTCTCTAGGTTTCTGTGACATTATACTGTCTCCTGGAGCTTCACCTAATTGCTTCTTTACTGCATATTCATACCCACTAGCCATGGGCATCCCACAGGTCTTTGCCCTGGGCCCTCTTTTCTTCTCCTTCTATCCTACTTCACTTGGTGATCTTGTCAGTTCCCATGGATTTAATTATTATCTCTATGCTGATGATTCTCAAATCTATTTACACAGCCTGAACCTATCTACTGACTTCCAGACTTGCATTTCCAAATGCCAATTGGACATTTCAAACTGGATGTCCCATAGACATCTTAAACTCAATGTGTCCAAAACTAAACTCATTTTTTTTTCCTTCCACCCCTTCTACTCCCTTCCTAATTTCCCTGTTACAGTTGACAGTACCATGATCCTTCTAATCACCATGACTCAAAAGTTGTGTGTTTTTCTTGCTTCCTCACTCTCTCATCTCCCATATCTAATTTTCTGCCAAATCCTATTGATTTTGCTTTTGAAACATCTCTTGTATGTGCCCCCTTCCTTCTTCTGACACCATCACCACCTGAGTTCTGGCCATCATCGCTTCATAGCTATATTATTGCAACAGCCTGCTGGTTGCTTTCCCAGTCACCAATTTCCCCCACTCCTGTCCATCCTCCATTCAACCACCAAAGTGATTTTCCTAAAGCTCATATCACCTGCCTATTCAGTGAACTCCAATGGCTCCTTATCACCACCAAGATCTAACATAAAATCCTCTACTTGGCCTTCAAAGCCCATCATCACCTTTCTCTTTCTTTCCCGATTTTCTTATATCGTATACCTTCCTCTCTCCACCTTTCCCACACTCTGTGATCTAGTGACACTGACCTCATAGCCATTCCTTGAACAAGACCCTGATTCTCCAGATTCTGGGCATTTTCCCTGACTATCGTCCATGGCTGGAATTCTCTCTCCTCCTCCTTACCTACTACTCTCTTGGCTTCCTTCAGGTCTCAGTTAAAATCCCAGCTTCTACAAAAAGCATTTCCCAGAGTCACTTAGCATCTACCCTCAGTTGAATGGGCACCTGGGTGGCATAGTGGGTAGCTGCATTTGGAGTCAGGAAGACTTGAGTTCAAATCTAGCCTCACACACTAGCTGTGTGACTCTGGGCAAGTCACTTAACCCTATTTGCCTCAGTTTCCTCAACTGTAAAATGAGCTGGGGAAGGAAATGGCGAATTACTTGAGTATTATTGTCAAGAAAGCCCCCAGATGGGATCACAAAGAGTCAGACATGACAGAAAATAACTGGACAACACCACCACCACCCTCAGTTGATCATTTCCAATTTACTCTGCATATATTTTGTTTATATATAATTGTTTGCATGTTATTTCCCCCACACATACACCTTAGACTGTGAGCTCTCTGAGAGAAGGGATGAATTTTTGCCTTTCTTTGTATATTTAGGGCTTAGCACAGCACCTGGCATGTAATTAATGTTTATTGATGAACTGATTTGAATTTTAAACTCTCAGTTTCCTCATTTATAAAATAGTGATAATCATACCTACATACCTCATCAAACTGTCATGAGGAAAGTGCCTTAAAAACATGAAATGTTATGTAAATAAGTATTACTAATGAATCCTTTATCCCTGTGTTGGTAGGATAACACTACTAATGTTATATAGGGTTTTAAGGTTTGCAAAGAGCTTTACAGATATTATTTCATATGTTTAATATGATTGTACATGTATAGCCTATATCAATTGCATGCCATCTTGGGGAAGGGGAAGAAGAAGGAGGGGACAAAAATTTAGAACTCAAAATTTTATAGAAGTGAATGTTGAAGACAAGAAACAAATAACATTAAAAAACCCAAATATTATTTCATTTTATTCTCATGATAACCCTGGGAAGTACCTGCTTTTATTATCCTTGTTTTACAGGTGAGGAAAGGCAGATAGAGGTTAAGTGACTTGCCCAGGGTCACACAAATAGTAAGTAAGGATCATAGCTGCAAAGATGAAAAGGGACCTTCCAGATCATCTGGTCTATTTCACTTATCTCACATGTGAGAGAGCCCATACCTCTACTTCAATAATTACCAAGGTCCTAGATGCTCAATCAATCAAGCAAAAGCATTTCAACTAAATGTGACAGGAAGGATATTGGGATTAGTTGAGGAAACTCAGCCATGCCCTGGGGGGCTTGTATGAAAAAAAATCAAAGGCTAGTTTAGAAACCAAGTATTCCCGCATTTGAAAATAGGGGAGTAGAGAGGAGAGAGCAGTTCTAGTTAAGCATCTGAGAAGGAATCACTGTGGGATGGGGTGGGAGGGGGTTGTCTCTGCCTCCCCCTCTCCCCTTGATTATAGGAGAACCTAATGATGTTATCAGATTGCTTGCCTTCCCATTGAGGAGGCAGGGGAAGTAGGGTGGGAAAGCATTTGGAGTTTAAAATTTTTAAAAATGAATGTTAAAAAAATTTTCATTTAATTAAAAAAAGATAAAAACAAAAAGAAAACCTTGTGAAATTCAAAAGGATGGAGGATTTGGGCTTCTCATTATCATCCTTACAACAACCCGGGAACAGCTGATGGCAATGGGATGCTGATGGATTCAGGCACAAAGGACAGAGAAGACACACTGAAGAAAATGGCTTTGAGACTCTACAAAAAAGGTACATGCTTTTTGTACTATGCCCAAAGGACTTCTGGGAGGCTGTGAATTACCTCCTTTGGCATATGTGCTTTTTGAGCTTGAGCTAAAGTTTCCCTGGAGCTTCTCTGTACTTATGGGAAAGTATACCCACATATGGGGGTATGTTTGTTACCAAATGTTCTTAATTTATCACCTTAGTAAACACCTGTTTCTTTCTTTTCTTTAGTTTTATCCTTTGCTTAATTAGTCCCTTCCCTCATTTTCTCTTATATTTTCTTTTCTCAAATTTATTTTTAATTTATGAAATAAACAGATTTCCATAACATAGTAGAATTTTTAAAAAATGCTTGCCCATGAAACTGAAAATCTATTATAACTTTGTTTTTGACAAGTCTAAAGACTTAAGTTTGGGGGATAAGAATTCATTATTTTGTAGAAATTGTTGGGAAAACTGGAAAGCAGTCTGGCAGAAATTGGGCATAAACCAATATCTTACACCATTCACTAAGATAAGGACAAAATGGATACATGCCCTGGCTATAAAGAGAGAAATTATAAGAAAATTTGAAGAACTTAAGGACACATGAAAAAATTGTGAATAAACAAGAGAAAGAGAGTAGTATAAGGTATAAAACAGATGATTTCAATTACGTTGAATTTGAAAGGTTTTATACAAATAAAAGAAACATAGCCAGGATCAGAAGGAAAGCAGAAAATTGGAGGGGTGAATTTATAGACAATTCATATCTCAAATATATAAAGACCTTTGTCAAATCTATAAACACCTGCTTCTAAAAGCCAATTGAATATGGCTATCTAATTGATATCAACTGATATCAATGTAGGAAACACACTGGTGGTGGTTGGGGGGAGGTTTGGGGGCTGGAGGTGGGGTGGGGGGTGTTATAAAATGATGTCTTTGTAAATATACAATTTTAAACCTATTCATAGGATCACAGAGTCTAACTCCTTTATTATACAGATGAGGGAATTGAGACTCAGAGAGGTTAGGTGATTTGCCCAGGATCAGATCACACAGCTAGTAAGCTAGTATCTGAGGTAGGATTTGAACCCAGATGTTTCTAATTCCAATTTTAGTGCTTCATGTAAATAATATACTTTAAAATTTTCTTTGGGTGACTCAAAGACAATCAGGCATGCAATTCTCAGACAACTAATGTATACCACCTGATCACTGCCTTTGTTGATCTACTCCTCTTTTAAAAGCCACTGTGCATCTCACTAGGGCAAGATGCTCCTAGTTCCATGCCAACAGAAGGAGGCAAGCTCATTGATGCTTGCGTGAATTTCGTTAGTTCTGGCAAAGCTTAAAGTCTCATTCATCTCCCCAGCAATGTTGGCAATGAAGTACAAACCAGGAGGCTGAATTTAAGGTCCTTTTTGTCATCTTCTTAATTGGAGTTAGGACAATTCACAGGGGAGAAGTGTGAAAGTGGCTGATTTGCCTCCCAACAGTGCATAAGAAAGCTCCAAGCATCCTGAGCCCTAGAAGAAAATTGCGGTTTGATTGAGCCAGGGATGGGGCTTGAGGTAAGGTGCTTGTCAAAGAGCCAGGGGCTTCAGGCCAGGGTTTGACTCACTCCAGTCTGCCTGGGTTGGGTTTGTTCAATAAAATCTCTGTTTGGATTTCCTTGGGAATCGATTTCATTTATGAGGCCAGCAATCTGCCTGAGTGCACACTAGAAACAAAGCCAGGGTTTTTTTTTCTTCTTCTGGTACTCCACAAATTAAAGCAAGTTGGAGAATATATGGGCATAGCTACTCACCCTAGGGATGGAAGCTCAGCCCAGGCAATTCCCTGTAATCTTAGGGACTGAGACTGGGAAAATTGTGGAGAGCCAAAATGTCCAGAGAATTCCCATACACACTTGATTTAGCTAATGGCATCAGCCTTTCTGGTTAAAACTAGAGCATATTGAATTTTAAATTCTGAAAGAACCCCAAAGCTTCTCTAGTTCACAAGTTTTATTTTACATATGAGGAAACTAATACCCAAAGAGGTGATGTATATAGATTGGTCATAAAGCTAATTAGGGGCAGAGCTGGGATTCAAACTCAAATCTCTGGATTTCAAATCGACTGCTTTTGGAACTACACCATAGTATTGTCAACAAGGAAATGGAGGGTAGGCTTTGTATCTCTCTTGCTCTTGCTCTGGTGGGAGGGCTAAAAGAACAAGAACTAGTCATAGAGTGGGGATGGTTTAGAGAAGTCACGTATCATTTCTAGGTATCAGTTTCCTCATCTATAAATGAAAGAGTTAAGTAAGGCGATCTCTGGAGCCTCATACAGAGCTAAGATTCGGTTATTCTTTGGTCCCCTGTTTCTTTGTTTACTTTAGATGATATATGTATGTATTCTATGTGTAGAATCACAGGGTCCTGTTATGGCTCCAATTTGGGAATCCTAGTGGGCAAATCATGGAATCCTTTGATAGAACAATTCCAGGTATTTACTGTGTTCTGACATAATAGGGGTATGATACAAAGAACACCATATAATGCAATAACTTTCATTAAATGTGTAAGAATAGCTGGTCACTCATCCCACCCCAGTTATCCAGATACCTTTATCAGGCAAGAACACATTTCTACTGAATCAATCAATCAGTCATAGTCTTTAGACTTTATGAAAAGTTCTGGGTTTATTTAGACTTCTTGAAAACCAATGGATGAAGTAAAATATCACACTGGAAGTGTGCTCAGATTGGCTCAAGGACTGGGTTGGGGCTTGCTGTTTGTTGCTGTTATTGCTTGTCCTTCCTTCTGGAAGAGGACCATGACATTAGGTAGACAATGCCATGACTTGAACGTGAATTGGATTTCAATGAGAGAGGGCTGTGTAAAGTCGCCAGCCTCGCTCTCCTCCAAAGCAATCTGGGTCCAGTGGCAAGATGTAGATCAGGACTACTGGAGATGGCCCCCATGGGGCTTGTATAAAACTATAGAACTAGCTTGTAACTGAGGAAGCTTGGGGTGTAAGCCTTACAGCTGAGTCTCTAAAAAGGAATTGCTTTGGGTAGGGGACAAGAGCCTTAGCCTCAGCCTTGGATTCAGTCTTAGTCTTTCCATTTCCAACTCATCTTTGGCCACTGGAAGGACCATGTTAACTTGAAAGGATCTGGATGATTTAGGAGTTTTTATCAGCATCCTAGCAGTGTCTCTGAAAAGTCTGTCATCAGTGTCTGTATCAGGAGCCAAGGATAGTCTGGACATAATTGTGAAGGGCTACTTCAAGTCTCTACAAGGAGCTGAGCAGAGAGAAACTACCCAGTACCTAAAGGAAATTTAATGAGAACACCATGAAAGGGAGAAAGAACCTTCAGAAATCAGGAGCTTTGAGCTATTGCTTTGGCACATGTATCTAAATTGCAGTTCACTTTCCCCTGAATTCTCTTTGTATTGGTGGGAAGGTGTGGTACAGATTTGGGGGGAATACTTTGCACCATCCATATCACCATTGTAAATACCCATTTCTAAAAGCTGATTAAACCTACCTGACTAATTGATATTAAACTGATACTTGTCATGAGGAAGCACTCCGATGGGGGCTCATGATCTATAGCACTAGAAAAAAAATCCCTCAACACCTCAGGGTCCCCTAGAACCCTGAGGCATGAGAAGCAGCAGCTGCCTCTCTGGGAAGTCAACTTGTCAGTGTCAGTGAGAGTTGGGACAGTAACACTAGTACATGTCCTACCTGTGTCTGCTTTGTACAGAGCACTGGAATAAGGGATATGCATATTTTAGATAAGATACATTCCCTGTCCTCATGGAGTTTACCACTAGGGAAGGGAAAATCTGTGACTATACTATAGAATAAGTAAGATTGGAATTGGACACAACCCTCCCCTCCATACCCATAATGATATGGTCCTTTGTGGCAACACTCCCATTCTGGGAAATGTCACTTGGAATTTTTCTCAAGTTGTTTCTTCCTTGTGCAATTTCTCTCATCCACCAAGAATGTGAAATGCTAAGAGGCATTTTTTCCTTTTGGAATCCCTTGCTATGTAAACTGGCTTAGGTTTCAGTGTCCTGAGGCATTATGACAGTGACATTTAGCTGTGGTAAATTTTCACATAGTCTCTCAATGTCCCTTTTCTTCTCCCTCTCTTCATTTTGTTCTTTTCCCTTTGGTCACTCTTCTTCCTGTTTGTATGTCTCACTATCTTCCTCTCCCCCACTCCTCTTGTATTCTCTCTTTCTCTCCTTTACCCTATCCCTCCTGTTCATTCTATCCTTGTATCTTTTTCTCCCTTTCTCTTTCTTTCACTAATGGATAGAGTATAAGACCTAGAGTTCAGGAAGACTTAGGTTTATGTTCCATCCCTGATGCCGGAGTTTGGGCAAGTCAATGTGATAGTAATGGCAATTAAAGATTCCCCTGTATTGGCTTGGTTTTCAAATTGATTGTGTTAAAACCCAGAGTTTGTTAATCCCACCTGTGGGATGGGCTTGTTGATGTGAAAAGAAAGTCCTGAATTGGGAGGAGCTGGTGACGTAGATTTGGAGACACAAGAGAGAGGCGGAAGATCTTTTTTGGTAGCTGCACCTCGTGGAGAGAGAGAGACTAAGAGAATTGCTGGTGGCCGCTTTGAATTGCCCTGGACTTTTGAGACCTGCCCCCTGAGCTGCCAAGGACTGAGGAGACATGGCTGTTTTGCTGGTACTTTGTCTGTCTGTTTTGATGTTATTTTGCCAGATTTGTCCACTGGTGAAAGACTGTCCTTTTGTTGAAGAAGTCCTGGAACCTGGCTGTTCGCTAAGAAGGCCTGAGACTGTCCTGCAGACAGAGAGTGAATACTGTCCACTGGTGAGGGACAGTACTGTTGTTGCGGGGGTCTGGAGACTGTCCTGCAGACAGAATGAATACTGTCCACTGGTGAGGGACAGTGCTGTTGTTGCAGGGGTCTGGGAGCCTTTCTGTTGGTTCAGAAGCCCTGAAGAAGGATTTTCTTGTTGTATGTTTACAGAAATCCTGGGAGAGGGCTTTGCTAATGTGTTCAGGGGTTCTAGGACTGTTCTACAGACAGAGGATAAATTCATGAAGGGACTGGCAATGTATCTTATGGCCTTGCTAAGCCTTGTCTCCCCAGGAACTAAGATTGCTGAGAACTTGCCTCCTGTCAAGATGAAGAAAAGACCTCCATTTGGGTATTAAGTGCTGTGTTTAAACTTGATGTAACTCTGGGGTAGATTCAATTGTGATCCTAGGGGTGGGAAACTTTTGACCTTATTGTGCTCCGTGATTGACAAATGAAGGTACTTTACCTATGTTTGGAAAATAATCTCCATTTGAGAAGAGGGGCTTTGTGGTGGACTTAATTAAGGTATAGCCTAGGGGTGGAGAAGTATTTAGAACAGAGACTTTGTAATTGATTGAATGATTGGAAGGTCCTGGGGTGGGGTAGTCCTTGGAGATTACTTAATCACACTTAGTAAATGCTGTATTTTGAATGATGTCATGTTTTAATCTTCTCTGTTCTTGGTTGGTCACTGAATAAAATAGAGAGCACCTATGCTGGTATTTTGAACCTGGGAAGTTGCCTTTCTTTTGGCATTACATTACAGTCAATTAACCTCTGTCTGCCTCAGTTTCCTCATCTGTAAAATGGTATAATAATAGTACCCACCTCCCAGGGTTGTTATGAGGATCTGATAAAATAATGTTTGTCAAGGGCTTCGCAAATCTCAATGTGCTATATAAATGCTAGCTATTATTATTATTTTATCTATTATTTCATAGGATTGTGTTACCAGATTCCATACATAATGGTAGATTCTCTCACACGAATGTACCCATATCACTAGCTACCACTAGGCACCCATTCCGTTTGTTCTTCTTCAAAAGGTAATAGTCCCATCTCTTCCTTAGTCTAGACCCTTATACAAATGCACATTTTCTAAATAATGCTGTGAGCATCAGGGCTGCTATCTATGGCCTAAACCACACAGATCATACAATAGATGTGTTATTTATATCTAGCCAGGGACCATATGAAGGGTTTCTTTCTTCAGAACTGACAATGATTTTAATATGGAAATTAGTGATGAAAGGAAGCAGGAGTTTGGACCTTGCCTTAGGCCTGGTGGCTTTCAAACCACTCTCATTTTCCCGAATGAAGTTCACACTACATTGTTCCACTGCTACTAGGAGTGGGGATGGGTGAGAATTTCCTAATGCTCCATTTAATTTGCAGGTTTTTCACTTCACCCCTTGCAATGACCAGGCCATCCTATAGCCATGGCCTGGTTCTCCAGCCAGGTTTTTATAGTAGGTGGGCCATGCTGGCCAGGAATAACACATTTGTGTTGGAAAGCTACTGTCCAAAGGGCTGCAAGAATCAGGCAAATGTCATGTGCCGAATGTGTCTTTTCACTTAATATGCTGTGGTTTAAATCAGGCCCTGGAGCCCACTAAGAAATTTTCCTCATAGAAAAGACAAAACTTGCATGTGCTGTACATTTCTCTGAATCAGACAGTGTTTTCACCCAACAATTGGCACCAAAAACCAGCTTTATGAGCTGTTACACTAAAAGTGAGTATTATGTTAGAAACAAGTTTTACATCTGTTTCTACAAGGATTGGGCTTTTGTTTTTCTCTAAGGCTATACTGTGGGATTCAGGGAAGACCTTGACACTCTATACCCACCCCTTCCCCAAAAAATCATCTATTTATTGGGCATCGTTATTCCATATTGGGCACGTGGTTATTTCAGGAAGACAGCATGATATATGTAAGAGACAGAGAGCCAGGGGACATAACAATTAGTAGTTGTGGCAAATCATTCCCCTCTGGGCCTGGGTCATAAATTGGGGCTTATAAATCCTGATGTGCTCTGCACAGAGTTATAAGGATGAAATGTGATGATGTGTATGCTTTGTAAAGTGATTTTACGTGTGTAGTTTCCTGACAGAGGACCTTACTGTCCCACATCCAGGTTCATGGTACCTTAAAGGGTCCAGCTTCTAGCTTAATTCATAGTTAATGAGTCCCTAGTTCTGCTGAATCTCCCTTGACCAAGGTATAATAAAAACCATGAGATCACAGTAAGACAAAAAACATTTACATAAGACAAAATGCAAAGAAAAGAACAAAGAGCTAAATTGAATCATGAAAATGCACCTCCTCCCCTATTTTCCCAATCTACTACCTCCTAAAGCTTGTGGAGCTGAGAGCTATGAGTCCACTAATTTTTAGTCCCCAACCTCTTTACTGTGAACAATGTTAACCATGAAATGGTAGAGTTAGATTGTCCATCAGATGAACACTGAAGCCTCAATATGTAGAAGGTGCTTTTTTTAGTACAGGAATTTAAAGCATTGAAGAGACCTTGAAGGGGCAACCACACTGGCATATGCAGGATGGCTGCTAGCACAGGTTCTTAGATCTGCTTTACTAGGAAAGATAGCTGTTTAAGGGGTCAACAATCTTTTTAAATTACATTCATTAGTTCAGGGGAAAAGTCAGCACCCTGAACTTCAGAGAAAATACAAGCAGAGAAATAAAGACCAACAGACAGGGCTCTGACTGCCTGAATCAACTATGCACCTTACATACATCCCTGGATCGAGAGAGCCTTTACAGCTGAGTAGTCGGGAGCTCAGAACATATGGCCACAACCAGGGAATCATAAGATCCTCCTCATAAGCAAGCCCCCAAAGCAAAATACCGGCTCTGAGAAGTATATCTATATATATATATCTATATATATATATATATATATCAGAAGACATCACAACCCTAGAGATCCAGTGCTTAATTAGAAATTAGCAAAAGGTGTAAAAATCTTCCTACATGCAAGCCTCCCTTAAGCAAGCTTCCCTTAATGGCCTCCCCATGAGGCCTATTAATGGTGTAGAAGGTCTTATATCCCATTACCATCACACCAGATTTCTTCTCAGGACCAAAGGGTTAGAAGGGAGATGAGCAGCAATGTTTCCAGCTGATACTGCTCCTTCTACCATGGTAATACTTACATGAGCAACACACCACTATTGGACATCTCAAATTGCTTATCTGGTAGAGATATCTTAAATTCAACATGTCCAAAACTGAACTCATTCTCTTTTCCCCAAAACCATCCCCCCATTCTCACTTCTCTCTTAGTTCTCCCAGTCACCTAGGTTCAAAACTTACATGTCTTACACTCTCTCTCACACCCCACATCCAGTCTGTTGCCAAGTCCTGCCAATTTTACATTTGTAACAGTCTCTCCTCTAACACTGGTACCACTGTAATTCAGGTTCTTATCATCTCACACCTGGACTATTGCAGCAGGCTGCTGGTTGGTCTGCTTGGCACAAGTTTCTCCCCATTCCAGTCCATCACCCACCTAGCTACCAAAGTGATCTTAAAGCTTGGATCTGACCACATCACTCCATTTCTTTTCAGTCAACTCCAGAGACTCCCTTTTGCCTCTTGGACCAAATATGGGGAATCAAAATACTTTGAGAAGATACTAGGTTCAAATTGTTGTTGTTCAATTATTTCAGTTGTGTCACTCTTCATGACCCCATTTGGAGTTTTCTTGGAGTAGATACTGGAGTGGTTTGCCATTTTCTTCTCCAGATCATTTTACAGGTGAAGAAACCGAGACAAACAGGGTTAAGTGAATTGCCCAGAGTCACACAGCTAGTACATACATACATATAAAACAGGGAAGGAGGAAAAGAATTGGTTAAGATAAAGTGGGGTAAGGAGTGATAAAAAAGGAGAGTCAATTAAGGGAGTCAGTTGTCAGAAGCAAAACAGACTTTTGAGGAGAGCACAGAGTAAAAAAGAAAAAGATAAAGATAAATTGAAGATAATAGGATGGAAGGAAATACATAGTTAGCTATCATAACTGTGAATGTGAATTCATTTAGTTCAAAATACTTTCCCATTTTGCCCCCAGAGTCTTAGTGCTGTTTTAAGCTTTAATAGCTGTACATTTAAATCTGTATAAAATCATCTCTGACATTTTAAATCCTTCAAAACCTGGCCTCTTCCCACTTTTCCATTCTTCTTTTACCTTACTGCCTTTCTCTGTGATCCAGTGGTACTGACCTCCTTGATGCACCTTGAACAAAATACTCCATCTCCAGACTCTGGGCATTTTTGCTTGTTGTCCCCCTTATGCTTGTAATTCTCTCCCTCCTCATCACCACTTCTTGTCCTTCAATTCCCAGCTAAAATCCTACTTCCTAAAGAAATTTTTACTGATCTACCTTAATGCTAGTGACCTTTCTCTGTGTTTATCTCCAATTCATCACACACACACACACACACACACACACACACACACACACGCATGCACGCACGAACACACATGCACACACACAGCTGAATGGCCTGCATGAGATTGTGGCAGCAGCTCAATTTGCACTCCCCGAAGGGGAGAGGATGTGAGGAATGGAGACAGTTTCTTAGAAGGAGTTTAGGAGGATTTCTTGTTTTCTCTTTTCCATTTTATTAACCTCTCCTTTGATTTTCAGGATTTCCATTTTGGTGTTTAATTGAGGAGTTTTAATTTGCTCTTTAAATAGTTTTGTTGTTGTTGCATGCCCAATTCATTGACCTGTGTTATTAATATGTGTGTAGAAATATAATTTTTTTGGATATTTTATTGATATAAGTGCTTACAAATATAAAATTTCCACTACATATTACTTTGATTCCATCCCACAAATTTTGGCGTGTTGTCTTATTGTTGTAGTTATTTATTTTTTTTTTTAAAGCAATAGGGGTTAAGTAACTTGCTCAAGGTTACACGGCCAATTATTCCTGGGTGTGGTGCTGAGTATCTGAGCCCAGATTTGATCCAGGTCATCCCAACACTGGAGCCGGTGCTCTTACTTGCTGAGCCACCTGGCCGCCCCTAAGCAATTGGGGTTAAGTAACTTGCTCAAGGTTACACGGCCAGGTGTTTCTGGGTGGGTGCTAAGTGTCTGAGCCCGGGATTCCATCTCCAGGTCTTCTCAACACTGGAGCCAGTGCTCTTACTCGCTGTGTTGTAGTTATTTTTAATGAAATTATTTATTGTTTTTGTGACTTGTTTTTTTCCCATTCTTTAGGATTAGATGATTAGTTTCCAGTTGTTTTAAATTTATATTTCTAAGGCCCTTTACTGAATGTAATTTTTATTGCAGTATGGCCCCCAAAGAGAGCATTTAATATTTTTACTTTTCTGCATTTCTTTGTGAGGTTTTTATGCCCTAGTACTTAGTCAACTTTTTGAAGGTGCTATATATAGCTGAGAAAAGGCATACTCCTTTCTATTCCCATTCAGTATTCTCCAGAGGTTTAACATATCTAACTTTTTAAAAATTCTGTTTAACTCCTTAACTTTTTTCTTATTTTATGCTTAGATTTATATAGGTCTGAGAGGAGTAAATTGAGATCCTCCACTAATATAGTTTAACTGTGTATTTCTTTCTGACATTAATTGAACTTTTCCTTTAAGAATTTGAATGTCATGCCATTTGATGCATCTATATTCAGCAGTGATGTTAATTTAGTGTCTATGGTACCTTTTAGCAAAATGTAGATTGCCTTATTCTCTCTTTTAATTAGGTTTATTTTACTTTAGCTAAAGTATGATAGATTCTGTTCAAGCCTTCTATTTTAACTCTCTGTGTGTGTTTTTTTGTTTTGAGTGTGTTTCTTATAAATAATATATTCTTGGATTCTGGCTTCTATTCCATTCTTCTATCCTCTTGCATTTTATAGGTGAGTTCATCCTATTCACATTCACAGTTATGATAGCTAACTGTGTATTTCCTTCCATTCTATTATCTTCAATTTATCTTTATCTTTTTTCTTTTTTACCCTGTGCTCTCCTCAAAAGTCTGTTTTGCTTCTGACAATTGACTCCCTTAATTGACTCTCCTTTTTTATCACTCCTTACCCCACTTTCTCTTAACCAATTCTTTTCCTCCTTCCCTGTTTGATAAGATGAATTTCTAAACCCAATTGTGTGTATACATATGTATATATGTATATATATATATCCTTCCTTCTTTAAGTCAGTTCAGATGAAAGTAAGGTTCAAGCATTGCCTGTGTCCCTTCCCTCATTTCCCCCTCCACTGTAAAAACTCTTCCTTGAACCCCATTTTATGTGAGGTAATTTTCCCCATTCTTCCTCTTCCTTCTCCCTTTTCTAAATGCATTCCTCTTTCTCAACCTTCCATCATTCTTTTGAGATCACCCCAACCAAATGGATTCATACCCATGCTTTCTGTCTAAGTAGACTCTCTAACTGTTCTAATAATAATAAAGTTCTTAGGGGTTACATATATCCTCTTCCCATTTATGAATATATACAACTTAGTGTTGTTAACTGTCTTATCATTTTTCACTCATGTTTACTTTTATATACTTGAGTTTTGTGTTTGAATGTCCAATTTTCTATTCAGCTCTGCTTTTTCCACCAGGAATACTTGAAAGTCCTCTATTTCATTAAATGTCCATTCCCCCTCTCCCTTCATTCCAAGGATTGTAATCAGTTTTACTAGGTAGATTATTTTTGGTAGTAATCCTAGCTCCTTTGCCTTCCAGAACATCGTATTCCAAGCCCTCCCTTTCTTTAAAATGGTTGCTGCTAAATCTTGTGTAGTCCTGAATGTGACTCCATGGTATTTGAATAGTTTCTTTCTGGCTGGTTTCAGAGGTTTTTCCTTCACCTGGGAGCTCTGGGATTTGGCTATAGTATTCATAGGAGTTTTCATTTTAGTATCTTTTTTAGGAGGAGATTGGAGAATTCTTTCAATTTGTTCTTTAGTTCTAGATAGCTAGGCAGTTTTCCTTTATAATTCCTTGAAATATGATGTCTACACTTTAAAAAAAATTGTAGCTTTCAAGGAGTCCAATAATTATGTTATCTCTCCTCAACCTTTTTTATGTTAGTTGTTTTTCCAATGAGATGTTTCACATTTTATTTTATTTTTTTCATTCTTTTGGCTTTGTTTTATTGTTTCTTAATGTTTTGCAGACTCAGAAGCTTCCACTTGACCAATTCTGATTTTCAAGGATTTGTTTTCCTCAGTATTTTTGTGCCTGTTTTACCACGCTGCTAATTCTCTTTTTATAATTTTCATACATTACTTTCATTTCTTTTCTCATTTTTTCCTCTACAATTTTTTTTTTATTTCAAAAATAATTTCTGACTCTTTAAAAAGATTTTTCTTTAGTGCTTCTAAAAATTCATATTAGGCTTATGTTTGATCTATATTTTTCTTTGAGGTTTTGCTTATAGATGTTTTCAAGTCATTATCTTTTTCTGAGTTTGTGTTTTCAACTTCCTTGTCACCATAACAGCTTTTTATTGCAGTCAATTTGTTTTTTTTTCTTGTTTGCTTATTTTTCTTGCTTTTTTTTGTGCTGTGGAGTTTATGTAAGATTTGGGTTCTGTTCACCTTTGGGGGTGGAGGAGATGTCTGACATGATCTTACTTTTGTATCCTGCTGCTTTCACAGCCTGTAACTTTTCAGTGCTTCCAAGGTTGTATAATGCAGAGAGAGTTTTGGTCCCTGCCTTCTTGTTCTGTACTCTGGTCCTTACCCAGGTAAAGCCCGTACTCCCTCGCAACTGCAAATGCCCCTTTTTTGCTCTGGAACTATGAGCTAGAACTGGGTAGAAGGTGATGGAGTTGCCAAATGGCGACTGATTGTGCACCTACTGCCAGCACACATTTACCCTGGAATCTTTCTGACTAGGTGTTCAGTTCCCTTACCATTCCTATGCACTAGACATTCCTGGGGCCAAAGCTACTGCTGCTGCTGCCTCCAAGGCCCACAGCACATACTACTTCTACCACACTGTAATCCTGATCAGACCCAACCTCAATTTCCACAGACTTCTCTGTCTTCCTAAAAAGTGTCCTGGGCTGGAAAAATGATTTGCTGTGACTTTTGGTTGATTTTCCTGCTTAGAATGTAATATAATGCAGTTTTAAAAGGTGTTTAGAAGGGCAAATTGGGAGAGTTAAAAAAAATGCTCAGTTCCTCTGCCATCTTGGCTCTGCCCCCATGACCTCTTTTCTCTATCTGGTCAGTGTCCTTTCTAAAACACGATGCCTAGAACAGAGCACAAACTAGATGTGATCTCATCTGATTAGATCATAGGGGCACTCCTGCCCACTCTTGGAAATTGTGACCTTCTTAAGCTAGACCAAGATCGCATTAGCAAATTTTGGCTGCCATACCACAATTCAATTAAATTCATTAAGTATTTGCTAAGTACCTACTATTTGCCAGGTACTGTTAGATATTGCAACATACTTGTGGCTGTGTTGCCCTACCTGCATGGGGCTGGCAGGAAACTTTATTTTTATGTGAGAGAAAAAGAGGGAGACCAGGATCTCTCTTCTTCCTTGCTTTGAACTGCAAGTATTGCAAAGTATTATTTGAGGCTGACTTTCTAAAGAATGAGGCAAGAAGGTCCCTCATGGAAAGCTATCTCTTGCCCCTCCTGTTCTCTCTCCATCAATGGGAATAATTTTATTACCTTTATAATAGGTAGTAAACCCTTTATAATAGGAGTTGTAAGGTGCTTTAAAGTTGAAATAGTTTTGAAAGTTTTTGGGGGCAGGATGTGGAAATACAGATTGAGATGTTTCTGTTTTGTTAGTAACTTACTATGTGAGCTTTCATAAATCACACCTCTGGGCCTTGGTTTCCCCCTCTGTAAAGTGAATGGGTTAGACTAGATAGCCTCTAAGTTCCCTGCCAACTTTGTGAGTACAGGGGCCCCAGAGGACACTTGCTTCATTCACATCCTGCTTTATAGGTTGGCCCTACAAGGCCCAATCACCAAGGTATAAACAACAGTAAGTTTATCACCCCTTTCTGGGCAACCACCCAGGGAAGGCTCAGCCCCAAAACTGCTCCTGGAACCTGTCCACATCCTCTCCTCAGGAGAAATGGAATCCCCTGGCATCTATTCACCCCACTCCATCCTGTGCCCCTGGGGGGAACCTGGCTCTTTCTCTTGGCTCCTCCGGAGAAGGTATCACAGCTGTTTCCATTGATGATAATGCCACTTGAGTAGAGGCCAAACCTTTGGGAGAAGCTGGCTTCAGATACTGAAGAGAACCACCTCTGATGGTTTCTGGAGCCTTCTCTACAGCAGCAGAATCTGGCCTCAAACTCCTAGGCTGCCAGCCAGCCCGTTATCTTGTTATTTCCCTGCCTGTGTGTGGATACAATTTTCAGGCAGGGATTTCTGCCCCAGCACATATTGCCTTGCTTGGCCAACTCTTCTGTCATGGTCTGAGCTCTCACATAAGGGTTTGGGCATGTCCCAAACCCCTCCTCTGGTGCATTAATGCTCTTGGGCAATATAGATCAAAGGGAGCATTGTTGTGGTGACTTTAGAACCAAAGAATCACAGTGCTAAAACTAAAATGGACCTTGGACACCTTAGGATTTAGGGTTGAAAAGGACCGTGAAAGGTATATATATACCTTAGTCCCTTTATTTGAAAGAGAAGAAAACTGAGGCACCCTTGTCATTTTATGGAGAAGATACTGAGACCCAGAGAGGGGAGGACACTTACCAAAGGTAACCTAGAAAGTTGATGTGGTCTAGTGGAAACAGATCTAGACTTAGTGTCAGGAAATCTGGGTTCCAATCCCCCCTATGACATTTATTTCCAGTGTGACATTGTCACTTAAGCTTTCTGAGACTCAGTGTGCCCATCTGTCCCATGGAGACAGTAATACTTGCACTACCTAACTCATAAGTTGTTAAGAGGGAAGGACATTTGTAAGAATGCGATAGGAATGTGAGCCCATCTTGTAGTTGCCCATTTGAATGAGTTCATCAGCTTTTCCTGTTCCCTGCCTTCTCTCCAGGTAAAACTGATCTTTCTCAAAAATTTTCCTCCCCTTTCCTTCCTCTTCAAAACTCTTTATATTACTTTGCCTGGATTTCTCTTTTGCCTTTATCTTATTCCCCCTTGTTTCATAACTATCGATGGACTTATTCTTCCTGCCCATTAGATTGTAAGTTCCTTGAGGGCAGGGTGTATGTTGTGTCTCTTTTGATATCCCCAGTGCCTAGTTGCATACAGTAGGGGCTTAAGGAATATTCCTTGAATTCAGGTAGCAATAAATCCTCTAATTTTCACTATCCATACATAGACACCTTTCTCTACCTTTATACAAGAGGTGCTTAAGGAAGATGCATCTGCTCCCTGTGTTCTTCCTCAATATATCTTCTCAAAACAATGGGAATAAAATTAATTAATTTTATATTCTCCAACACACTAGTCTGGAAGGAAACATTGGTCTTCTTGCTCACTGCTACTATTTCTAGGCCCTTTTTATGCCGCTGTTGTTCAGTGACGTCTCTTCAAAGCAAACCTTTTGCTCTAGTTGCTTAGATAACCTAGTCTAGACTCTTGTGGCTGTAATCTACTGACATTCAGACAACTCTCCCACCTTTCTCAAGGAGTTCACCATCTAACTCATAGTCTTTTTATTTCCACCCCCATTCTCTTACTTGTAGACAATATATAGATCAATGCTCCCCCATCTCCAATACCACTGCCTCCTCCATTCCCATGACCTAGATCCTCTACTCACCACAACTAACCAGACTGGCCTGCCCTTCTTCTGTTTATAGTCTTGATCCTCTAGTTGACCAGTTGAAATAGTAATGTAATTTGAAGATCCCCTTGTATTGGCAAGCACTTAGCACCTTGTTTCAAGTGTGATTGTATCAAGTATTACAATCCAGAACTTGTGAATCCCACAGTGGGAGGAACTTCCTGTTATAACGGGAAGGGGAAAAACAGGGAGGAGCTAATACCTTATATAAGGAAAAGCCAAAGCAGGGAGAGGCCAGAATTTCTCTCAGCAAGCATCTGGAGGCTGGGCTGCTACTGCTGCACCGAGGACTGAACTGAGAATTGAGAAGAACTGAGAAGAGAAAAGAGAACTGAGAACTGAGACAGAACTTCTTGGAGCAAGCCATGTGGAAGCTGAGGAGGAGAAGCCCAGGCTGGAGAAAGTGATTTTAAGAACAGAGCTTATGGTGTCAGAGCTTCTTCTGAGAAACAGTCAAACTCCTGCTGAGAGCTTCCAAGAACCAGCCGGAGCTGCTGAAGACTTCCAAGAGCCAGCCAGAACTTCCAGAGGAAGCATGACTGTGGTGTCAGTACTTTGTCTATTTTGGGTCTATGTTTGATTTCATAGGCAAAAAGTGAATTGAGATGATAGTGCCAACCATGTATGTGAGTATTGTTGTAATTCTGCTAAGCTTGAGGTGTGTAGATATTGTTGTGGCTCTGTTGAGTTTTCTTTTCCCAGGAACAGAAACTGTGAAGGACTTGAGGTAGACTGGACACTGTGAGCTTCAATGTGGAACAGGAATTTCATGGACAGCTGGACAAGGAACTGGGAGCTGTCTGCCTTTGAACTCAGGTGGCAGTTGGTTAGATTCAGTCAGTAGCTGCAACCATGGAAGAGGAACCATAGAAGCTGAGAGCCTGCCTCAAGTCAAGATGAAAAGACTTCTCCTTGGGTATTTAATGCTGACTGATGAAATTGTAACTTACTTGTTACCTAGGGGTGGATAGCATTTGTACTTTCCACTACCCCTTAAGAGGGTACTGAATTGTGACTGATGATATTGTAACTTAATTGTGCCCCATGCATGGAGGACTTTGACTTTGGTACTTTGTGATTGAATTAAGGACTTTGTGATGGACAAAATGAATGTATTTTGCTTAAAACTATGTCACCACTTTGGTGAAAACTATGTGGCTATTTTAGTGAAAAGTTGTAATGTTGTGAATGCTGTACCTTGATTTTCTTTGAATGTTTTGTCTTTGTTTCTGAATAAATAGAGAGTTTACTATACTGTGTAATCAGAATCTTGAAAGCTATTCACAGCAGCAGTCCTCTGGAAAGCTGCTCAAGCTTGGCTTTTCACCAGTCCAGTCATACACTCACTTGTACTCTGTAATCTTCTGTCCTCTTATAATATTTCTTCTCAATATTTGTCACAGCTCAGACATGTTATCCCCACCACCTGTTTTCTTTACTACCGCTTCTCTGCAGAACGTTGCTAATGAAAGTATGGTGACCATGCTGACTCCAGCTATTACAAATTCATAATGTCAGACATTAACTTGGCACTCACTGCTTTATGGCAATTCCTTTATTCTTTCTAGATTAAGTCCCTAATAACTTCCCACAGCAACTATCCCAGACCTTCTTCCATCTCTTTAAGTCTCCTACCCTACCCTATACTCCTCTCTTCCAACAGAAGACCTCACTTGCAAATTTACTAAGAAAAATCCTGGCCTTCTTCCATGAGCTCCTTCTTCTCCCTTACTTTCCATGTCAAAACGATGTATAGATGTAGCCATCATTACTCCCCTCCCCCATTATCTTCTCTTTTGTTTCAATCTTTGAGGAAAGGCTGACCCTTCTCTATGCCCAGGCCAGCACCACTGAGTGGCCTTTTCACCAGTTGGAATTATTTCCAGTAAAATTGTGGTAGTATGGTATCCTTCCTAATGGTCAATGGAGTTTCCTTCAAATAATCAAGCTGTTCTAGAAGGGATTTGCCTTCCAAGGTGTAAGTTTGCCAACCCAAGTCCTTAGGGACATTTGTATTACCTCTAACAATGTAACTGCCTGGGCATCTGCCCTCCAGGGCCTCCTTCATGGCATGGTACCATTTACTTGAGTTTCAGATCCCCTGATGGCTGGAAGAGGTGTGAAGAACATTGGATTGAGGTGACTTTGCAGCCTACTATCACTTATGGCAAAAGCAGTACTCTAAGGAATTTCCAGTGAGAAAAGATGAGGTATCAGGACCTGAATCTGATGCTGCCTTTTGGGTTACTTAGAGAAAAGGAGAATAGTAATTAAAGACTTGGACAGAAGCAGTGGAATGAAGGAATAAGAAGCCAAGGCTGAGCAATGTGGGAAAGGAGCAGATAAGTGCAATTTAAATAATAGTGTTATGACCCATTTACTGATACTTCTAAAGAACATCTGAAGATTCTTTTTTTCTAGCTTTCTTTTTTTCATTCTACAGAAATTAGTTTTGAGCTTTATGAAAAAAAGATGAATTAACCCTTTAGTCTTACTCCACTAGCTAATTATCCAACAGCAGGATAAGAATTTAAATTACTCTTCTTTTTAAAGCCTGATTACTTTACACAATTTTTCCCATGTTCTTTAGAACCACCTGTAGATTCCTGCCTTTTTTATTTCAACCAGTGTGAAGTTTAGAGGAAAAAAACTTTCTTTTCCCTGCTAGTTTTATCCTTTCTGCTTTTCCAAATTTCTGACCTGAAGGGAATAATAATTTCCTTTTATTCCATCTATTATCCAGTCATACTGGTTGCCTCCTGTCCCACAAAATGTTTCTTCTCTTGTCTCCGTGCTAATGCATCAGGAAGACACTCCCTCCTTGCCTCTGCCTCAAAGAACCATTGGTTTTGCTCAAGATCAGCTCAAGTGTCTTCTACAGGAGGCCTTTCTTGATATCTCCTGGTGCAACTTCTCCCAACATTACCTTGCATTCATTTTGCATATAGTCTATATAAACTAAACTATAAATGTTGTTTCTCCTATTAGAATGTAAGCTCCCTAGAGGTAGGAGTATTTCATTTCTGTCTTTGTATGCTCATTGCTTAGCATGGTACTTGACACATAGTAGGTGCTTAACATGTAATGGGGTGTAATGACCAAGGGAGGCCAACCTTTCAAGCAAATGCAAATGAACATTGGGAAACTTGTGGGGAGCCAGTTTCCAGCCATGATGTCTCTAGGGTCATTACTATGTGAAGATAATGTCTTCTAATTGACCATGGAGTCAAGAGGACTGAATACTCTAGAACTGCCAAGCTAGAACTGAGTGTGTGCATGCAAAAACGGTCTACCTGGACACATCTCAGCCTCTTTCCTTGGCAGCTTCCAGTGAGTGGTGCTACTTTGAGACTCCAGGTTGGGGAGGAATAGATGACTACATTCTCCCACCTAGGCTCTGTCTCTCCATGAACACACGGCACCTCCATTTATTGTGTGTTTACTTCTTTCCAGATTTTAGGAGAATGAGTACTCTGAGATGGGAATATCCAAGCAACCTTATGTGTCCAGGGGATCCAAAGGTTACTGGAGATATTAGCTAGGGGTCACCAACAAAGGGGGCAGCTATAGACAGATGTGGAAAGACAATCAACCAAGGAGACAGTGATAGAGTCAGGGAGCGAGACTCCTCACAGCAGAGGCACATGCCAGCTGTGGATTCAATGGAGGCACTGAACCCCAAGGCTCAGCAGGACTGCCTGCCCAATAGGGACCTATACCTAAGGGTAACTTCATGAGAATACTAGGGAGGCAAAAAGGGCCTTCCACAGCCAGGAGTTAGCAGGCACCTCTTTGTCCACTTTTAGCTTGAGGCTACTTTCCCCACTTTATTTGAGTATGCAAGTAGAGAGTGTGCTCCCAGTTTTGGAGGGGAGTGAGAAGTGGTAATACTTTTTTTTACCAATTCTTACTATACCTTCTCCACCTCCTAAGTTTTTTTTTCTAAAAAAAGGAAATTGATAGCCAATGGCAAGCTTTTAATGGGGAGCACATTAGTTAGGGCTTGTTAACAGCAATATCAGAAATCTAAGACCCTTCGGGTTAACCCAGAATCCTTAGAGAGAAGTAAACTATTCACCTCTCCCCACCTTAAACTAGTGCCTGGGGGAATGAGCCCTGAGCTTGGAGTAAGTCCTATTCTTGTTAATTAATTATTTGATTGATTCTTTTAAACTAAATGTGTCAGAGACAAAGCTCCTTTGCATTTTTGTCGGCTTCTTTCCAAGGCCTGTGTTGATGCGGGGTCAATATGGTTTGGTTCCTAGTTAGAAAACTGGTGTTGAGGGACATGCAGAAGAACCAGTTTCTACTGCCGATTTTGGGTTGGAAACGTGCTAGAAAACACATACTTTTCTTTATATGTATTCCTAATGGGCTATATTCAAAAAGCACAGCAATGCTGTCATGGTCTATAAGGGATATATAAAACCTCATGGCTTAAAATTTGTTACGTGTCCTTTGGGTCTTGGGTTTTAGTCACTCCCTTTATGACCCTGGCCATATCATTTAACCTCTCTCTTTTAATTGAAAAAAAAAAAAAAAGCTGACTTGGGCTCAAGTCCTGGCACCATCACTAATTAGCTGTGTGACTCTGAGAAAGGCTCTTCCCCTCTCTGGGCCTTATTCTTCTTTGTAAAATGAAGCCACTGGATGAGTTGCTCTGTAAGGTCCCTTCCAGCTCTGATGCCCTAAATTCATACTTTGAATGCGCCAAACTCGGTAATTTATAGACAGAGAACACAATAGGGCTTAACGGTCATTGTTTCCATATCACATAAAAATTGTTGGCTTGTGTTTCACTAAGTTGGAAAAAATGCTGATGTGCTGAGAAAAACCTGGGGCAATATTGATAACTTTCCCTGAGTTTATAAACTCACCTCTTCCATTAAACCTTTTCTGTCAAAGGTGGGTGAAAGTGGTTTCCTTATAAATACACATCGGCCCAATCTATATACCACCTCACCTCACTGATTATCTGGTTGCAGCCCAAGCCTCACTTGGTCATTGTTTGGGCCCTGATGGCCCTGAGCAAGTATAAATAGCAATAGTTAAGGATTGATTATGTTTTTGTTTGTTTGTGGTTTCTTTTTTTAAAAACTAGGCCAAAGAGGCCATTCTTTGCCTCATTTCCTAGCTAGCCTTAATCACTGAATGGATTTTGCCTCAGTCAAACTGAAACCTGGAAAAGACCTCATCTTAAAAAGGCCAAGGTGTCCCACTGGATCTGGGGCCACCTCCACTTGTCCTGATCTATATCTTGCCACTGGACCCAGATGGCTTTGAAGGAGAAAGTGAGGCTGGTGACCTTGCACAGTCCTCCCTCACTGAAATCCAATTCACTTGCAAGTCACAGCATCACCTTCCTAATGTCATGGTCCTCTTCCAGAATGAAGGACAAATAACAACTCACCACCCCCAAGGAGAATCATCTTAACATTCTTCTGTGCTTTAATTTGACTTCTAATTATATGTCCTTGGGTGTGTTTATCCTTCTCTCTACTTAAGACCTACCTCCTAACCAAGTGAGGAAGAACTCGTTTTACTTATTCATGAAAGCTGCTGCTGTAGTGGATAGAGTGCTGGGTCTGAAGTCAGGAAGACCTGAGTTAAATTTGGCCTCAGATACTTCCTAGCTGTGTGACCTTGGACAAGTCACTTAACCTCTGTTTGCCTCAATTTCCTTAACTGTGGGGATACTAACAGCACCTACCTCACAGTATTGTTGTAAGGATCAAATAAGATAATATTTGCTAAAAAAAAAAATACTTAGCACAATGTGTCTGAAACATAATAGGTACTTTATAAATACCTACCCCCTCACTACTTTGCACTATTCTGGTTAGAACACATCTGGAGTGTTGTGTTTTTTGTTTGTTTGTTTGTTTTTTAGTTCGTTTCTGGGCACCACATCTTAGGAAGGCCATGGACAATCTGGAGGTACCTAAGGAGGCACAGCCAAAATGATGTAAGACTTTCACACTTCTAAAAACAAATGGAAGATATTGAAGATGGCCTCAGTTTCCTCATCTGCAAATGAGCAGATTAGATGAGATAACCTTTGGGATTCCTTACAGCTCTAGATCTCTGATTCCATGATCTTATGATTACCAAGGGGCTTCCAGCCTGTTGTCTTGTGATCAATCCTAGGCTTATCCCAGGGAAAAGAAGACTTAGTGGAGAACATGATATCCTTCATCTTTAAAGGGCTGTAATGTGAAAGAAGGTATAGACTTTCTGTTTGGCCCTGTAGAACAATACTTGGAGTACTGAGGACAAGACAAAGAGACAGATTTCAGTTTTATATAAAGAACTTCCAAACCATTGGAGTCATCCAAAAATACAATGGGTTGCTTCAGGAGGTGTAGTGAGTTCCTCCATTTATGGGGATAACCAAGTGAAAGCTGGATGACCTCCCCTTTCCCCTTTTTATCTTACTCTTGTTGAAAATGATACAGAGGGAGGATTGTGGAAAGATGGCCAGATAAGGTGATAAATTACCTGACTGTCCCAAATAATTTAGAATAATAATAATAGGTGTGGAGTCAAGATGGTGGAGTAGAAACAGGACCTCCTCATGGCTCCAGCTTCCACCTTCCCCAATTCGTGTAAAAGGGGACTCTGAACAAACTTTGGAGCCACAGAACCCACAAAATGACACAGACAAGCTAACCTCCTGCTGAGTACAGCCTGGCAGGCTGGCAGGAATCATCCAGTGCAGCACTCTGGGAGCCGAGCCCAGCCCCATGCAGAGGTTTTAGCCCTAGAGCAGGCCTGACCAGCCACAGCTGTGGCGATCCAGGATTTTCAACACATAGATGTGTAGCAGCAAGCACCCCAAGCATCCTCAGGGTTTGCTGCCACCACAGGTTCTTGGATCTGCTTTGACAAAGGAAAGCAACTTAAAATGGGTTAACAAGCTTACTTTAATCAGTCAAACATATATCGTTTACCTCGTTCAGGGGAAAAAGGTTAGCACCCCGAACTTCAAAGGCAGAAGTATACAGGCAGAAGTATCAAGACAGAAACAGATCGAGTAGGCAGCTTTCCAAACTGTCCAACCATTACATCCATACCAAATCAACATCTGGGTTTCAACATCTGGGTTTTTCAAAGCTGGGGGGCTCTGGACAACAGCTTCCCAGAATCCATATCAAATCACAGAACATTTCTCAAAGTGAGCCCCAAAACAAAGCTACACATCAGGGCTTATATAGCATTCTCCTGGCTCAGAGAATGTAACAACCTTATTGACTCACTGGCCAATAAAGAAGTATCTACTGAAAAACAAGCCTCCCACCCAAGGCTCCAGGTGCACTTTAGCCTAGGGGCAGGGAAGAGCTTTAAAATTTACATTCCCATTACAAGATGCCAAAGACAAAGTGAGAGGTCAGTACAGTGTGGACTTTGGGACCCAGTAGTTGGGAGTGTGTCGGCTTTTGCCCCTGGGGGGGGGAGAAGCTGCTGAGGGCTGTGGCACGGTCGCTGCCACCACATGGCAGCTTCAGCTCCTGGCCTGCAGAGAGCAGGGGGAACAAGCGACCAGTCTGAGGGGTAATCGCTCTTGCTTTAACCTGCTTGGATCTGGATTGTGGTCTAGGGTGGAGGTCCTGGGGTATACGACCAGCTTGCCAGAGCATGTGGAGGCTTCAGAGAGGGTACCCAACTAATACCTTGTAATGTAATGCCAAGGAAAGGCAACTTCCCAAGGTTCAAAATACCAGCATAGGTGCTCTCCATTTTATTCAGTGACAAACCAAGAACAGAGAAGGTCAAAACATGACATCATTCAAAATACAGCATTTACTAAGTGTGATTAAATAATCTCCAAGGACTACCCTACCCCAGGACCTTCCAATCATTCAATCAATTACAAAGTCCCTGGTCTAAATACTTCTCCACCCCTAGGCTATACCTTCATTTAGTCCACCACAAAGCCCCTCTTCTCAAATGGAGATTAGTTTCCAAACATAAGTAAAGTACATTCATTTGCTCAAACCATAGGACACAAAAAGGTCAAAAGTTCCCCACCCCTGGATCACAATTGAATCTACCCCAGAGTTACATCAAGTTTAAGCACAGCACTTAATACTCAAATGGAGGTCTTTTCTTCATCTTGACAGGAGGCAAGTTCTCAGCAATCTTAGTTCCTGGGGAGACAAGGCTTAGCAAGGCCACGAGATACATTGCCAGTCCCTCCATTAATTCATCCTCTGTCTGTAGAACAGTCCTAGAACCCCTGAAAACATTAGCAAAACCCTCTCCTAGGATTTCTGTAAACATACAACAAGAAAATCCTTCTTCAGGGCTTCTGAACCAACAGAAAGGTTCCCAGACCCCTGCAACAACAGCACTGTCCTTCACCAGTGGACAGTATTCACTCTGTCTGCAGGACAGTCTCCAGACCCCTGCAACAACAGCACTGTCCTTCACCAGTGGACAGTATTCACTCTCTGTCTGCAGGACAGTCTCAGGGCTTCTTAACCAAAAGCCAGGTTCCAGGACTTCTTCAACAACAGGACTGTCTTTCACCAGTGGAAAAATCTGACAAAACAACATCAAAACAGACAGACAAAGTACCAGCAAAACAGCCATGTCTCCTCAGTCCTTGGCAGCTCAGGGGGCAGTTCTCAAAAGTCCAGGGCAATTCAAAGCGGCCACCAGCAATTCTCTTAGTCTCTCTCTCTCTGCCTCCATGTGTGTGCTGCTTCCAAAAAGAAAGGTCTTCTGCCTCTCTCTTGTGTCTCTCCAAATCTGCATCACCAGCTCCTCCCAGTTCAGGAATTTCTTTTCACATCAACAAGTCCATCCCACAGGTGGGATTAACAAGCTCTGGGTTTTAACACAATCAATTTGAAAACCAAGCCAATACAGGGGGAATCTTTAAATGCCATTACTATCACATACCTTCAGCAGCTGCGGAAACTCCAGCTTTTGGGAAAAAAGCTCCCCTGTCTGGTAGCAGAGTCCTACTGTGGCAAAAAGCCCAAAAGTCAAGTAATTGAACGGCAACATGACAAGGCAAAGGAAGCAAAGCAAACGGAAGAATCCAACATTAGATTCCTATTTTGGGGACAAAAAGGATCAAAGCATGGAACAGGAGGAAGACAGTGAAGTCAGAACTCCTGCACCAAAAGCTTCAAAGGAAAATACGATCTGGTTACAGGTCATAGAGGATCTTAAGAAGCAAATAAGAGAAGTGGAGGAAAAATTGGGAAGAGAAATGAGAATGTTGAAAGAAAATTACGAAATGAGAGTCAACAGCCTGACTGAGGAAAATCACACCTTAAAAAATAGACTAACTCAAATGGCAAAAGAGGCTCAAAAAGGCAATTAGGAGAAGAATGCTTTAAAAAGCTCAATTTGCCAGATGGAAAAAGAATCTCAACAGCTCAATGAGGAGAATCATTGCTTCAGAATTAGATTGGAGCAAATGGAAGCTAGTGGCTTTATGAGAAATCAAGATGCTGTTAAACAGATCCAAACAAATGAAAGAATAGAAAGCAATGTGAAATATCTCATGGGAAAAACCACTGACCTGGAAAATAGATCCAGGAGAGATAATTTAAAAATTATTGGACTACCTGAAAGCCATGATCAAAGAAAGATCCTAGAAATCAATCTTCAAGAAATTCTCAAGGAAAACTCCCCTGATGTTTTAGAACCAGAGGCAAAATAGAGGTTGAAAGAATCCACTGATCACCTTCTGAAAAAGATCCCAAAAAGAAAACTCCTAGGAATATTATAGCCAGGTTCTGAAATTCCCAAATCAAGAAGAGAATATTACAAGCAGCCAGGAAGAAACAATTTGAATATTGTAGAAACACAACCAGGGTAACTCAGGATCTGGCAGCTTCTACGCTGAGGGATCAAAGGGAATATGATATTCCAGAGGTCATAGGAGCTGGGATTAAAACCAAGAATTACCTACCCAGAAAAACTGAGTGTCATATTTCAGGGGAAAATATGGTCATTCAGTGGAATAGAGGACTTTCAAGCATTCTTGATGAAAAAAAAAAAGAGTTGAATAGAAAATTTGACATTCATATACAAGAAGCAAGAGAAGCATGAGAAGGTAAACAGGGAAAAGAAATCATAAGGAACTTATCAAAGTTGCACTATTAACATTCCTACATGGAAAAATGATAATTGTAACTGATGAAACTTTTCTCAGTCTGAAAATAGTTGAAAGGAATATATGTGTGTGTGTGTGTGTGTGTCTATGTGTCTATATCAGAGGGTATACGGGCGAATGATTACTTATGTGAATATGTGTATACATAGATAGGGGGCACAGGACCAATTTAAGAGGAAGGGATGATACTTAAAAGGTGAAATTAAGAGGTGAGAGGGGAATATAATGAGAGGAGATGGGGAGAGACAGAATGGGGTAAACTCTCATATAGAAGAGGCAAGGCAAAATGGTTACAATGGAGGGGAAGAATAGGAAGGCAAAAGGAAATGGGTCAACCTTATTCTCATTGAATTTGGCTTGGGGAGGGAATGAAATACACACTAAATAGGGTATCTCACCCTACAAGAGAGTAGGGGGGAAGGGGATCAGAGGGGGAATGATGGAAGTGAGGGCAGGTTGGGGGGGAGGGAAGTTGGAAGCACCCGCTTTTGAAAAGGGATGGGATCAAAGTAGAGAATAGAACAAGTGGGAGGTGGGATAGGAGGGAAGGAAATATAGTCAGTCTTTTACAATATATCTACTATGTTAATGTTTTGCATTAGCTACACATGTATAACCTATACTGAACTGCTTATCTTCCCAGTAAGGGTGGGTGACTAGAGAGGAAGGGAATGAATCTAGAATTCAAAGTTTTAAAATCAAATGTTTAAAAGAATATATATATATATTCTTTTAAACATTTGATTTTATATATATATATATATATATACTATTATTAATACTATTTTACATGTAATAGGGAAATAAGACATACAGGCACTGGGGCATAGAGACCCACTATGCTCTACTGGGGAAAGTCTAAGGGGGTATGGGAGAAGATATGGGAGAGAGCAGATTGGAGGAGGGGATATCTTGTGGGACTGCTATTTTTGGGCAGTGGGTAGGGGAAAATCGGGGAGAAAATTTGTAACTCAAAATCTTGCAGAAATGAATGATGTAAATCAGAAGTGAATAAAGCATTTGAAAAATAAAAAAAATAAAAAATAAATAACATATTATTATTATAAATAGAAAATAAAATAAAATATTACCTCAAATTGAATTTTAGAGTGGCAGAAATAATTAAAAGTAGGGGTCAAACTATTGTTCAGCCTAGGACATTCTGTGAGAAAATTAGGAAGGATCTGACCTGCTAGGGTAGTACTCTATACAGAAGCAAAGTGGAGATACCTCTGTATCAACAAACAGCAAATTGTGGGGGTAGCTGTGTTGGTGGCAGCTGCAGTTTTTTTTTTGGTTGTTGTTTTTGTTTTCTTTTTTTTTTTG